>NC_056743.1:1413239314-1413539314 GCF_019279795.1 Protopterus annectens
TGAGTGAAAGGCTGCAAGAGAGGACATGGTGGTAGTCAATTGTCCATGGTTGGTTTTCATTTTCCAATAAATTCATGGTCACGAGTCAGTAAATATTTTATTTTTATTTATTTATTTTACATTTGTTGACTGGGATAATCCGACTGGATACATGTCCATTTTCATCGGAGGCCCAGAGCGAAATGCTCCAAAAGATAGTACACAAAGTTATCAAGACAATACTTAAAACATAATGCACAGATAGTTCTCTAGTAATAGTAATAGTAAATGCCTAGCTCGCACAGGTTACAACAGTGGTCTAGCAAGCAAAATTTACAGTCATTTATTTGTACCATAAGATAAGATAAGTAGATTTAGTAGTAAAGTTATGGTATAGCAGTTTAGTTGTGGAGACGGTACTAGTCAGGTTTACAGCAGGGCCATAGCCAGTGAGATATAAAATATTTTTAAAGACTTTTTTTGAATAGAGAAAGTGAGGGTTCCAGGGTAAGGTCTGCAAGAAGTACGTTCCAGATTTTGCCAACGGAGTTGGCAAACAGAGCATCCCCGGCTGAGTTGTTGGATTTGAATGTTTGAGCCAGTAGTCTGTTAGATGAGGTTACAATATGGGCTAATGATGTTTTTGAGTGCAGGTGTATTATCAGGATGATTGAGGACTTTATGTGCTGCTATGAGCTGGTTGAACTGCAACAGGGTGGGTGATTCGAGCCATCCCAGGAGATTTAGGTTTTGACAGTGATGTGTCCTGTATGCCGAGCCTGTGGCAAATCTAGCTATGTGGTTGTAGCAGCAGAATAGCTTGTTAAGATTGGTTTTATTCAAATTGGTGAGTAGAGGAGAGGCATAGAGAAGAGCAGAATGTAGGTGAGAGCGGGCAATAGCAGTTCTTGCAAGAGGAGTAAGGAAAGGTTTGATCTTGTAAAGGGAGACAAGTTTTTTGTTAATAATTTTGATAGTTTGATTGATATGCAAATCAAATGTATCTACTAAAACTCCCAGGAGTTTGGTTTGGGCTTCTGTGGAGATGATAGTGCCATTATTAGATTTTATGATGAAGAATGGATGGGAGGACCCATTAGTTGGGGAGAAAAGAAGCGGTTTAGTTTTGTTAGGGTTTAAGATCAGACAGCGATTTGTAAGCTAGTTTTTGATGGTATTGAAAGTATTCTGGGTTAATGTCATAAGATTTGTTAGGGACGTGGCAGAGCAGATAAAGGTGGAATCGTCTGCATATTGAATTCAGGTAGCATTTGGGATGATGGAGTGGAGGTCATTAATAAAGATAGAGTAGTAGGGCTCCTAGAATACAGCCCTAGGGGACTCCTAGGGTGATGGGTAGACAGGTTGATAGCTTTCCTTGCCAAAGGACTGCTTGTTGTCTTCCAGACAGGTGAGATTGAAACCATTGGAGAGAAAGGTGGTCTAAGTAGAAGGCCTTCAGAGTTTGGATGAGTAATTGGTGATTAGCCATGTCGAAGGCCTTAGAACGATCAAGAAATAGTGCTGAGGCTAGTATGTTGTTTTTGCGGTTGTGGTTAATGACATTAGAGAAAGAGAGGAGTGCTGAGGTGGTACTATTGTGTGGCCTAATGCCGTGCCGAGAGTCAGCTAGTAGCTTGTTCTGAATTAGATGGTGCATACGTTGTTTTTGAACACATTTCTCCAGAATTTTCGCTAGTGGTGATAAAATAGCAATGGGTCAGAAGTTTGATAGTGCAGTGAAGCTGCCCCCTTTATGGAGGGGTATAACATGGGATATTTTCCAGATTGAGGGGATGTTTGCTTCGGAAATGGATCTGTTAAGCAATATTGAGATAGGGTGTGCAATAGCATCTGCAGCTTTTTGCAAATACTCTGCAGGGAGGAGATCAGCAGCTAGGGTTGTAGGCTTTAGTTTCTTAATTAAGGCTTTGATAAGTGGAGTGGGAACCGGTTGAAAGCTAAAGAAGATTAGTGAACTGGGTTTATTAGTCTCTGAATTAGAGCAGGTGGGAGTGATTTGGCTAGCTAGAGCTTGGATAGTCTTAGTGAAGAAGCCATTGAAGGAATTTACAATGTCCTCTGGAGATTTGTGGTTAGACGCTGGGGGTGCTGGTGTAGAGGTTAGGACTGGGTGCAAGTGTTCATTAATTCCTGCCCAAAACTTTTGTGGTTTGTTATGATGTTTCTGTTGCAGCTAGCAGTAGTAGTTTTTTTGTCTAGAGTAATGGATGTTTTGGTATCATTCCTTAGCTGTTGATATTTAAGTTGGTCAGGTGGGGCTTTAGTTGAACACCAAGTGTCACAGGCTTTGTTTCTTAGTATGATTTTGAATTTGTTTTTTTTTTTTAAAAGCCATGGTGCATTATCTATGTTTGTTCTAACAGAGCAGGGAGGGGCATGGGAATCGAGGATCATAAGGAATTTCATATTGAAGTAATCTACTGCTTCATCCAGTGGGAGCTGTTTTAGAACTGAGCAGTTGCAAGCCTTGAGCTCATTTTGGAAATTGGTGAGGTTAAAGATTCATTTGTTTCTTATTGTTTTATAGGTGGGCTGGTGGGGGTTGTCCACTTTGAGTTTAATAATGTATGTGAGACAGTGGTCGCTTATGTCATCAGGCAGAGTCCCTGACTTATACATTTGAAGATGGCCATTGATAAGTATCCAATCTAGGGTACTCTCTTTGCTATTGGGTTTATTAATCCTGGTGGAGGAGGATATGGTCTGAGTGAACCCATATAGGTTAACATGTGTAGTAGGAGAGTCTGAGGAATAGGTGTTTCAATCAATGTTGAAGTCTCCTAGAACAATGGTTTCTTGGGTGTAGTTACTAGATATCCATTGTAGGATGTCTTCTATGGTGCTAATGTTCTTACCCAGTGGAATGTATACACAGGCAATGTACATAAATTTGTTTTTTTGATTTGAAGTTTGGAAATAAGAATTTCTGCATTATTAACCTGGGGAGGTTGTTGGGTATCTGTGGTGACAGGTTAGATTTATGGAGTATGGCTACCCCTCCTCCCTTTTTCGTGGACTAGTCTAATCTATATATCTGATACCCTGGGGGTAGTACCTTGTTGTCCTTAATTGCAGGCTATAACCAATTTCTTTGAGACATAATATGTCCGGGGAATGAACCGCTAGGAGGGCATGCAGGTTATGGACCTTATTGTTTAAGCTTCTGATGTTTAGATGACAGGCTAGGAATGAATTGGGGGCCTATCTGACAGATTTATGTGAGTAGGATTATTGGTATGGGATCTAATCGCAGCAGGTGAGGATTGACCTGGGTTAGGGTGGATGTCTCCATAAACTGTGAGGTTGCAGTGTAAACTCACTATATGTAAGTTAAGTTTCAGTATTTTATTTATAGGTTTTTGATAATGTCTGTTTTTAGGCTGATGTAACTTGATCTATTAGGCTGGTAGTATTTGGGGATTAAAGGGATGGGTGATATGGGGATCATTAAGTGTTCATTATTATTTGAAACAGGGTGGAAGTTGGGATTTGGGGTAGTAGAATCCTAGGTAGTTCTGATTTTCATAGGTGGTGCAGAGGTAGGGAAGAAGCAGCAGGGGTAGTAGGAATATATTGGCATAACAAAATACATTTGAGTTTCAGCCTTCAGATCCTTCAGAAAAAAATGTGCTAACACTAATTCTGTTATTCTAGCAAGTTTCTAATGTAATAAGAGCAATATTTAAACTCTGTGTCTATTTTTGGGCCTTTCTCCTGCCATTATTTCAGTTGTTGTCCAGATTTGTTGCAATAAGGGTTTAGAGGTATGAGAGCATACCTCTCCTTAACTGTTCCTGTTTTTGACTCAAAAATTTTCACTGTCTCTCTTAATCCATCATAAGACTGATGACTGGAGAAAAGGTAGTGAATTGCCCTTGATGAATATTGACAATAATTTGAGTTATAGGCTTTTTTACTACATAAAAGTGTATGTTAATTCACATTCTGTTATTCTGTCAATAGATCACCTTAATAATACTAATGTTTTAAGGGCGTCAAAGATTGTCACCGATTGTCTCTGATTATTTCTGTAGTTGTCCCTGATTCGTTGAGAGCTATGCTGTATTTGTCCCTGATTGGTTGAGCGCTATGGTGTAGAGTAAAGCCAGATGCACTTCAATGTGAGTCTCAACTCTCAAGGAAAGTGAGGCTCACTGTTGCTTATGCTACATCTGTTTGCAGTATCATTTTTTTTTGTTTGGTAGATACCTACTTTTCAGCAGTTTTGAAATAGAAGTTTAAAATTCAAATCTGCACAGTCACTATAAAAGTAGAATCACTGTAAATCTAAAGACTCTCTTAAACAGTGTGTTATGGTAACTGGAGCGAGACAGCCATATAGTGGGATACTGGTATGGTGGGATCATGATGTGGGGGCCTAACAAGGTCATGATGGGAGAGGATAAGGCTTGTGATGGGGGCCCCAGTCCAGTTCTTGCCTACGGCCTCCTATGACCATGATCCGGCTCTGACTGCTACTACAGTTTTGGAAAAATCACTTTCACCAATAACAGTAATTAAAGTAGGTCTCTTAAGGGCCTAGTCATTCTGATTGTAGACTAAAGAGATTTCAAAATAAACTTGTGATTCCATCAAATATTTGCAGTAAAGTGGTTATAAAGAGAATGTAGAACTGTAACAAAAGCCACAGAGATGAACAAAACAGAAGCAGAAGCCTTATGCAGGGCAGTCAGAATTTACTTTGAAAATAATAAAGACTTTGAGCATACACTAAGTAATGTACCACATGTAGTTATTTCTGAAAACACCGATCTGACACTCTTTTTCTTGGTTTGATTAATATTTATGTTATTGGTTTAGTGCACCAGATCTGAACAACATTAGTTTCACAAACAAGCCTCTCAACCTGTTAACATAACAAATCAGGACAAAGCCTGATATAATGGGGGACAAATAGCAAAAAATAGGGACGCATTTTAAATATTGCTTTTATATACTTAGAAAGTTGCTAGAATAACAGGATTTGTGTCAGCCTGCATTTTCTGAAGGATATGAACTCTGAAACCCAAATGCATGTTATTATTTAGTAACTTTAATCCTTAGATCATCCCAGTGATTTGTCAAAAAAAAAAATAAATAAATAAATACAAATACAATTTTTATGAGGATCAGACCAAAAATATGAGGCAAAAATCTGGACATTCTGGGAAAATCTGTACAGTTGAGAGCTATGTTCACAAACTGTCTACAAAATGGCATCTATTCTGAATTCCTTTTACTGCTGGATGATAAAATGTATCATCCAGAAAAGTTTTTGACCAGCTAAAGGCAATGCCAGGAAAAAGTAAATTAGTTGCTGAAAAAAATGTTTTTAAATTGACAGCATTGGTTATATTATTAACATTAATGCTTTGAACACATGCACCTCCAACTGTATATCATTAATTTTAGCTGTGGTGCCCATAAGCATAAACACCTCACACTCTCCACTACACTACCAACTTTTCTGGAATGTAATGCAGTTAGTGAAGGTTTTGATGAGAACTGTTTATAATTAACTGCAAGAACATATTCATACATGTAGGCTACTATCAAAAACTCAGTGTGAAGATAAAAAAGATTATAGTACCCTTTCAGCTGTCTACAGGGTTACAAACACTATATCTGAGTACATGAAAAAAGGTCTGCTTACAGGGACAATATTTATTGACTTTGAGAGCTTTTGAAGCCATGTACATTCCATTATTTTATCAAGACTAACACATTGCCTTTGGAGGTGGCCATGTGGTATAGTTTTGCAGCTTTCTATCTAAGGGACATTTCATGTCCTGCTAAGAAAATTCAACATCTAAAATCAGCAATGTATTCTATTGCAGCATCATTCAAAGACCTGTACTAAACTAATATTTTGATTGTAAATAAATGGCTTCCCCATAACTCATCAACTCAGTGTTAGAGGAGGAATGTTTTTGTTGATATTTGTTCATCAAACAGCATTCCTTGAAAACCTCATGCCAAAACTAAAATAAGCATTTTGTAGTGAGACAAGCCCTTCAACTTTCTTACACACTTTCTTTTCCTACATATTGATCCACTGTTACATAACAATGAGGATAAAGACAAACTTGCTGTTATAGTTAAAATACATCCACTAAATTCTAGACTCATAACCAAACAGTATACCTACTGTCACCAAAAGAATTAGGCTCCAAAATTAAAGAAACACAAATTTGATCTGAAGGTTTCCTTGAAGCAACACATGTAATTCCATGGAAAAATCTTTTGATCCCCCCAAAAATTAAATCAATAACTAACCTTTCAATCTAAAAAAAATCATATCAACAAACCAACAAACAAATGAACATGCATTGATTGCATGTAGGGTATGTGCACTTTTCTGTAATTGTAGAGTTGACAGATATAATTTCCAGGGCTGCTTTAAGCTGAGTCATTTGTTTACAGGCATTCCATCTGATTTTATCTAATTAAACAATTCCTTCTTTTGTCTAATTTTGTTTGTGTATTGCTATTTTCCATTACAGGGCCATCTCACTTTGAGCTTCGTTGTTACATTTACCAAGCTAGAAACCTTTTACCACTGGACAACAGCAGCTTTTCAGGTAAGCAAGGCAGTCTAATTGTTGTGTATCTAGTGGGCCAGTTATCACTTGCTAAAGATAACAGTCTGAAAAATAATATACTCTACTTAAAGCCAGTGAATGCTTTTATACAGTGGGTATTGCCCACAGAGGTAATTAATAATACTAAAGTTATATCAGTGACTAAAAAAATATCAGATCTGATGTTGAAAATTTTCATTTATTCCTCAATATCTGAGTTCAGATCCAATCCTCGGATCTGGCTCAGCTGTTTTTTTTTACAGCTCGTGGATACTACAAACTCTTGAGCTCCTCCCTTATCCATAATGCAGCAGTCCCCCTCTTTCCCCAGATCTCATTTGCCACCTTTGTGTACAGATGTGATTGCTGCAGGTTTTGAGCATTGGTTTATAGATAAGTGTTATTTATATATATATAATGTATTATTCAAACTTCTTTTCTCATTAAATTGTCCTCCCTTAAACCACATGTTTAAAATGAATCTTTTTTACCATTACTGGTATTTTTTTTTCTTTTATTGATACTGTTTGGTAGTTCTTCTATACCATTATCAATAATTTTTCCCTTTACCTATTTGCAATTCTAGTAATACCATTATTGGTACACTTTCTCTTTTCTTTTAAAAAAAACTTAATTTCTGTCTTCTTAGATTAGTATTTCCATTGTGTTCAGTAGTTTAAAATGGTGGATAAACCATCAGGTTTTAAAAAAGATGGCAAGTGCAGGCATAAAATCTCATTGCCTGATGCCCATGACTTTTGTGTGTACTGCTTGGGTCTGGACCATTTGCAGTCTTTCTGCTCTATTTGTAAAGCTTTCAATCCAAGAGCACTGGTGGACAGGAAGAATAAATTAATCCTCAAGGTTCTTTTTCCTTCAGACTTTGGAGACTCACGTACTGGGGCTCAAACCTCCAAGTCAGATAAAAAAGAGGTCAAGAAAAGACATTCTAACCAGCCCAGGTCCTTTCATTCTTCTTCGGATCTGACTATGGAACTACCTAAAAAAAAAACAGACTTCAGATCCTAAGGGTAAGTCTTTGGATCTGATTTCATCCGATACCAGATTAGTTTCTTCAGATCCAGTTCGTTCAGATCAGAAGCCTATTCCTAGAACAAGATATACATCTTTCTAGGATCCTCTCCCCTCTTGGCTCCCATCCCCATTCCTAGAAAGATGCTGCTACTCAAGATCTCCCTCCATAGTTTCTTCCCTTTCTTCCAGAAGTCTCACAAAAGCTGATGTAGGCAGAATGATGAGGAAGTTTCTTTCAGCACAAATTCAGATGGGAGTTCTCTCAGGTCCTACCCCCACAGGTCTGGAGACCTTTACTAGTACTACACTACCCATCTTGGCACCTTTTCCAGTCTGTCCATAGGCTTCAGAGGCCTTGGATCTGACACTTCCGACGCCATCTATATTGGATCCGACGATTGCTTTATCTTCAGATCCGATATCTTCCTTGAGTGCACTGGCTCCGAGTGTGTCTGAGCAGGATGGTTCTTGGAATCAAAGCATCATTGTTGGGGCTGTGGCATTAGTTTTTACTCCGAAGCCATAGGAGCCCTTTCTGCCCCTCAGAATCTCAGCATTCAATAGTTCAGTTTCAACCTCTGCCTCGGTTGATGTGCCTTCGGGTCAGAGGGAACTGCCAGTCCGGAAGCATGTGTTTTCAGCTCTGATGGCTTCCTTCTCCTTGGGGCATTCTACCTTTGAGGTGGTGGAGAGAGTGTTCTCTTCTAGAAGCCAAATGGTTCCTCACTCCTCAGATCTTTTCTCTGGATCCTAGATATCTTTCTGCCTTAAGCCTCAACATTCTACTCCACAGGGACAGCAAGCCCAAAGTCTCCAGGCTACCCAGCAGAGTATAATTATTTCTTCTGATACTTTTCTGGAGCATGCCACTGAAGTTGCTAGGAAATGCAAGAGGAGGCACTTGAGTTCCCCTCAGGAATCAGTCACAGAAGATACCAATTTCAGTGAAGGGGAAGGGTCCCCAAGATTACCATCTGATGACATATATTATTTGGAGACATTTTAGAGATCCTCAGACAATGGGGTGGTTGGTCTACCATTAACCCTTCCCAGAAGAAATTAGTATTCCTGGAAGCATTTGGTTCTGGTCCATCTACTTCCTGAGTGACTCCAACTGCTGATGAACCCATTGATTTGATCTCTTGGTGGGCGTGGAAGGAGCCTGATTCTGTTGAGGTGATCCCCAAGAGACCAGATAGTATCCTGACACCTCTGAAGGAAAGAGGATTCTGGAGCAAAGGAGTACCAGTGGATGCTATGGTCTTAGCAGCAGCCACAAAGAAGGAACTTGCAGAACAGAGTTCCCCTGTTCATCTCCCTAACAGGGAATCTAGGGCATTGGACAGATTTGGGAAGCATGTGTATGCTTCACTGACCTTTGCACTCAGGTCCCTGAATTACTTGGCCCAATTCACTAGATTACAGAGGGATTTGATCAAAGAACTTTCAAAATCCCTCTCTGGGACCAGTACTTTTGAGGCAGAGACTTCTATTGCTTCACAGATGGCAACCATGCAATCTATCTAATTCCTCCATGGGACTCATATATGCAGCTGAAGGAGCCTCAAGGGCAGCGAGTTCAGGCATTTCCATCAGGAGGCATGCCTGGATGCTCCTGGGTGACTTTGTGGAGAAGTCATCTTTTGTCATTGCGCCCTTTGATGGAAGTTCATTATTTTGCCCAAGGGTTAAAGACACACACTTCAGGTGTAAGCAGGATGGCAATACCGTGTCTGCAGTGGGTGTACATTTTTCGACTCCTGAAAGATCCTTTTTGAGGAATCAACAAAGTGGTAGAAAAATGTGGTTCAGGAAATCCTAGGGTCCATTCCATTATTCATGTGGAGAGAGTTTCTCTAGGAGCAGAGGGGGACATTCTAGGGGAATACACTGTCCACATGGCAGAGGAGGTCCACAGAACCAGGGGTCCAGAGATTCTTTTTCTAATAGACCCCATCAGCGCTCCTGAAAGGAAGCCCAATTGCCCACCTCTGGAGGCAGTTGGGGGTCGCTTACCTCTGCACCACAGAGCCTGGTTAGACATTACAAAAGATACTTGGATGCAGAGGATTATTTCCAGAGTTTATATAATTCTCTTTTCTCTTCCACCTTCATCAGTAAAAAACTTCCTGATGTTCCACCCAGTCAGACGAAAATAGGGGCTCTAGAAATACAAAAGCTGCTAGGAAAAACTGTCATCCAAGAGGTCCCACCAGACCAGAAAGAGTCCGGAACTTAAAGATTCTTTTTAGTGCCAAAGAAAACAGGGGACTGGAGGCCAATTTTGGATCTCAGCATTCTGAACAAATCAGTGCAGCATACCGAGTTCTAGATGGTCATGGTTCAGTCCATATTGCCTTTCCTGCACAACGACGACTGGATGTGCTCAATAGATCTCCAGGATGCATACTATCACATAAAAATGAACAGATGGCCCACGAGATATCTATGCTTCTGGCTGGGAGCCAGTCATTTCCAGTTCAGAGCACTCCCCTTTGTAGCAGCTCATTTGTGACTGCAGAGATTCTAGGTGCTGCCCTATCTAGATGACTGTCTCATACATGCTTCGAACAAGCATCTTCTGATAGCAGCTTCAGACTATGTACTCCAGATTTGTTCCAATCTAGGAATTACAATCAACCGCAACAAATCTCAACTAGAACCATCAGAAATGTTAGTATTCATAGGGGTCTTATTCAACACAACATCAATGACAGCTTCTCTTCCTTTGCCAAGGGTACTAACTATTTGTTTCCAAGTCAAGAAAATAATTCAAAACTTGTCTGTCACCCCCTCTGATTTAAAAAAAAAAAGGGATCGGTGTCCGCAGTGATAGTTGTAGTTCCGTTAGCAAGATACCGTATGAGAATTCTTCAGTGGACATTAGGAACCCAGTGGTCTATTCTACATCAAGCTATGTCCAACAAGATCAGTATAACTCAGGCATGTAAAAAAGTACATTTGTTGGTGGTGGATTCACTCAAATCAAATACTACAAGGTCATCCATTCTTCCTTCCTCAGCCCAAGGCCATAATGACCACGGACACTTCCCAGGTCATGTGATGGTGGGCATTTCTTGGGAAAGACTGTCCAAGACACTTGGTCCCCCAAAGAGGCCAACATGCATATCAACTTACTGGAAATGAGAGCAGTATGCCTAGTGTTGCAGGCATTCCAAGACTCTCCCCCTTCTGGAACTATTGCAGTTCAAATGGACAATATGTCTGTAGTATGATACATCAACAAACAAGGAGGAACCAGAACTTACCCCTTACGTCAAGAAGCTATGAGAGTGTGGCAATGGGTGATCACATCAAATTGATTTGTGATAACAGTGCTCATACTGGGGAAATCCAGTGTGATAGCGTGCAAGTTGAGCACATCCATACTATTACCTCACAAGTGGGTTCTCAACAAGGAAGTGGCAGAGATGATTTTTCACCAGTGGGGCCAGCCATGCTGTGACCTATTTGCATCTCACATGAACAAGTGCAGCAGATTCTTTGCCCTAATCCCTCTGCTGGGGAAGTCACCAAGAGATGCTTTCCTGCATGATTGGCCCCCAGGTCTCTTCTGTGCTTATTCCCCAACTCTTGATCCCCACATTTCTACAGAAGGCATCCATGTTGAAGAGCAAAGTCATCCTCATTTCTCCTTACTGGCCTCTACAAATTTGGTTTCCCTTCCTTTGGCCTCAAGTAGTTTACCCACATAGGATTCTGGAACCATTTCCAGGCCTCCTGTCTCACCCAAAAGACATGATTCACCTGGACAATTTGGGCCTAAAGTTGACCCCATGGTTTCTCCAATTCCATTGATAGCCAGACAACCCAAGCTCTCTTCCCCAATATGCCACATTCTTTTGCCTTCCCACAAAGCTTCCACTAAAAAAATTTACAAGAGTAAATAGAAATGGTTTGTTTTTATGGGTAGAGCAGAAAGACATTTATCCTTTTTCAGCACCAATACATAAATTTCTTGAATTCCTGGTTTCATTTTTTAATGATGGGGCTAGTCCTTCCACGGGTAAATTTCAGTTAGCTGTCATTTCCAATTTCCATATTGGAGATGATAATTCCACGATGGCTTCTTCACATCTTTGTAAGACATTTATAAAACGAACCTTTCTACTCAAACCACCCTTTAAAGATCCTAGTCTACCATGGGATCTGAATTTAATGATATAGGCCCTGACTCAAAAAACATTTGAACTGGCTGCAAAATATGATTTCAGATATTTGACTTGGAAAACTATATTCCTGATAGTCATAACATTGGCTTGGAGAATTTCAGAACTTCAAGCTTTATCCTCTAAGTCTCCTAATTTAATATTTCATAAGGATAGGGTGTCCTTAAGAATGTGTCCTTCCTTTCTTCCTAAGGTGGTGTTAGGATCTAACAATAATCAATCTATTAACCTCCCTGTGTTTTTTCTAAATTTTTCAAATAGAGAATGTTGTTGTGTCTTTCGGCTTATCCCGGTTAGGGGTCGCCACAGCAGAACTCCAGTCCGATAATGTTTGGTAGTGAATACATTTTGCATTTATAGATGTTCACAGACAATTATGTTTCTATCTTCACAGATCGGAGAAGTTTAGAAAATCAGTTATTTGTATCCTTTTCAGAAACAAAAGTTGGAGAATCAGTTACAAAGTAACTTTATCAAAACGGGTAACCGGCTGCATCTCCTTTGTTTATAACAAGTTTGGCCTGGCCTTGCCAAAACCTTTAAGAGCCCATTTAACCAGGTCCATGGCAACTTTATCAGCTTTTTTATCCAGTTCTTCCATGGACAATATTTATGCAGCTGCAATGGTGCTAATCCTCATACATTTATCACTCATTTCAAGTTGGATCTGGTCTCTAGGAGAAGAGCAGCCTTCGGCTCAACAGTACTCGGGAATATTCTTCCTTAGTGTTCACCCGGGATTCAAGTAGCTGGAGGACTCTGTCCTACATGTTGAGGAATGAATGAAAATTGACAACATCAGATAAAGAAGTTATCTACTTTCCATAACGTTCCATCTATGTTGTCCATTTTCATTCCTTCTCACCTCCCCTCCCTCCAGCCTCCTGCCCTTATTTCTTGATGATTTCTGGAAGAACTGAAAATTTTTACAGGAACCAACGTTCCTGTTGTTTGAGCTCAAGATAATGACTTTCAATATAAAAGCTTTCATTTCATTGATATATATCAATAAAGGGCAGCAAACAATATCTGAGGAAATAGGGGGACTGCTGCAGTATGGGTAAGGGAGGAGCTCACGAGCCTGTAGTATCCACAAGCTATAAAAAAGTGGTTGAGTTGGATCCAAGGATTGGAGCTGAACACACATATTGTGGAAGTATATAAATGGATAACACAGATGAAACATTATGGTGAGTATATAATTTCTTTATATCAACTGTCATTTTATAAAATTGTTCAGATAAGTGTTAAAGCAGATAAAATAGAATGGTCCTGGATACACTGCATTTGGAAGTAATTTTGTGATATATTCCATTTAAAGTATTCTAAGTATTTGTCATCATGGCTAAAAAGTGGTTATTGCAGTTAAGTCACCTGATATTGCTACGTGTGCAAGAAGAAAGTTAGGGTGCACTATGTCAACCTCAGCAAATTAAATTTCATGAAATAGGTGTTATTACCTAAATGTTGAACAGCACAGTGGTGTAACATTTGGTGTTGCTGCCTCCCAGCACTTGGTTTTCCAGTTTGGTTCTTGACTGGGGAGCTTTCCGGTGAGACTTTGTGTGTTCTTTTGCTGTGTACTTTGTGGTTTTCCCAAATCCCAGAGTCGTACTGTAAATTAATTGATGCTGTGTAATATTGCTCATAGGTTTGCTTGCTGTGTGTGAAGTGAGCATGTGTGTTTGTCCTGTGATAGACTGTTACTTTGTGTGGGATTACATTCCCTGCCTTTTCCACAGTGTTAGGATGGGCTCTGACTCCCCTGTGTCTGAGAATTAGATTGTCAGTAGTCACAAAATGTGTGAATAAAATTAATGAACCTGAATAAGTAGCTTGCTGCAGCACTGTATATTAATGCTGTAAGAAAAGCATTGTTTACTAACAGACATGTTCAGTAGGACATCAGAAAGCAATTGCTTAGGGTCTCAAAATATTGAGCCACCGTCTGCAATCATTCATCTAAGAAATGCAGATTTTATGAATTAAGAATTACAGTTCTTGGGTCCATAATGGGTAATAATGTGCCTCTGTTTCAGAGATGGCAGCCCCCCAGGTTCACTTCCCTCATTAAATAAATTATTATTTAGCCTTGTCTACTGAAATATTTAATTGTCTATTATTTGACATATCTCAGGTTTTCCACAACTGTCTACATCCATGTCCATAGAAATCAGAAGTCCGCTGAGTGGAATAAGAGGTGCTAATGCTTACGTGACTGTCATTTTCCTTTGGCTGGATATAACCCATCTTTTGTTGAGCCACCTGAAGATAAAAAAAAGCAATATTAAGCTATGCTTAAGGAGTCTCATTTAGTTGACTTTATTCTGTATGAAGAATAATGTCTGTAAAGATATACATGGTATATGCAGTACATGTTTGTGGTGCCATGACATAAGTTAGCTCATACTTATCTTCTTGCAGAGCCATTGATTAGGTTGAAATATATGAAGCACTAGTTTACCTCTTTCATCAGAAAGCATATGTTAGGCTGGATTCACTTTAGAACATCGAAAGCTCATAACACTGAAATTCAAAACACTGAGACCAAAATCTTGAAAATTCAAAATGCTGAAAACTCAAAACATTGAATCCCATAACACTGAAAATACATAGGAAAGCAATATGTACTATATTCCAGTACAGCTACATACAGAAACAAATGCAAAACAAACCATATTACACTTCTCCACCCCCCCTGCACCCCCCATGTGGGGGGCTGCACCCCTCACACCCCCAGCTACTTAAATATATCAACTCCGAGATCGCACTACACTAAACTGTGTTATGCTGTATAGAAAGTAAGAAAGGAACATGACTGAGGTTATCTATGAAACTCCAGTAAGTATCTGAGAGATATATAGTAATGTGTAATGTTTTAACAATGAAGTAGTGTTTCTTTTAAACAAGTAGTCATGAAGTATGGAATGGTATGTTTGCCATTTTGTTCTGTGTAGTGCGATCCCAGAGTTGATATATTTAAGTAGCAGGGGGTGTGGGAGGCGCAGGGGGCTTGCCCCCCTGCTCATAGTTGGAGAAGTGTAATATGGTTTGTTTTTTATTTGTTTCTGTATGTAGTTGTGCTGGCATATATTAAATGTTGGTTTCCTATGTATTTTCAATGTTATGGGATTCAATGTTTTGAGTTTTCAGTGTTTTGAATTTTCAAAATTTTGGTCTCAGTGTTTTGAATTTCAATGTTATGGGCGTTCAATGTTCTAAAGTGAATCTGTTATGCTACATATCCACTCTCCCCTAAACCACACATCATGTGAGTCTATAGCAACTCAAGCAAGTTTTCAGACTTGGCTTACTAGTGTTAAAACCCCTGTTAACTGATGCATTAAAACGTACAGCATTTCCAGAAATTAAAAAAAAAAGAAAAGAAAGCAAGAGTTAAAGTTGTAAGGATTTTTATTTAATCTCAGTAAATTAAGTTAATATGAATTATCAGCCATGGCTTGAAAAATATATATTTACCATGTGATCTCAGCTGTTGAATATTTTATATGGTAAAATATTGTCATGTGTATTTTTTCTTATTTTAGATCCATTTGTTCGCGTGTCCTTTCTCCATGTGAGTCAACACACAGAAATTCTGCACTCCACCCTAAACCCAGTCTGGGATCAAACCATCATTTTCAAAGATGTGGAGATTTATGGCAATCCCCAAATTATTCTTCTGAACCCACCAGTTGTCACTCTAGAGATTTTTGACCATGACCAAATGGTAAGTTAAAACCTTGAGCTCAGCAAAATATAACTTTTAATCTCTATGTGACAGCAACTGACTAATGTTGCAGTGTATACTTTCTAGCACCCCATGGACATCATTCTTTATTTAATGAATGAATTTGATGGGTACTCCCAATAACAGATTTTAATATCATTTGTTAGTATAGCAGTCTGTTCACCACATGATTTCGGGTTTTAGCTTTCACTCCCTCTTCAGATAAGCAAATGTTTCACTTCATTAGCAATGACAGAGTATAGCATTTGAAAAATACCATACTGTCAATTTATTTATTTATTGACATTTGATTACTGGGAAAGTCCAAATGGTAGGAGCCCATTTTTAATGGAGGCCTGTGGAGAAAAGCTCCAAAGTATTACAAACATTTTAAGAACAACACTTTTACAATCTTTTTGGTGAGTAGATGACTGTAAATAAGGAAATTATTCTTTTGAGCTGGGATACAGGATCTGAATTGCCTAGACATAGTGAGGCCTTATTAATTTTAATTCTGTTGGCTGCCAAAAAAAAGGCAAGTGCTAGAAAATGCAAATCAAAGTCTATACCAACAGTATTTGAGGTATTGAACATTATAAAAGAGATGAAAGAATTGGAAGAAAGATATTTAGGAAAGGTAAGGAGCAAATTGCATAGAAGTAAATGAAACCTGTGAGAACAATGCATGCATAATAATGTTCAGGAGGAGCAGTGAGCTTTAAGAGAAGGCGGGAATTTAGCAAGCTTTTGTAATATTGGACTGATGATAGTAGCAAAGAAATTGTATGCGATGTATATAGTACTTAAATGTTAAAATGGTTATTTTTCTTTGCTGTTAATGTATGGTTGCCTATGTCTTAAGTGATAATTTAATAAAGGTTTTTTAAAAAATAAATAATTTTACATTCTTCAAAAATAATACAAAAATATTTGCAGTTTAAATAATTATACCAAATTAGATATACTATGGAAATATTGATTAAGAATAGATACAAGTTATATGGTAATGAGTTAATATTTAGAGAATTTTTTTGCCAGTTTGTGGAGAAATTAAATGTAAGTTAGTATAATTTATTTATTTCTTTAGCATTTGTTTACCAGGATCCTTCAACTGGGTGAAAAACCCATTTTTAGCAGAGGCTTGGGGAGAAAAGAGAATTGCAATATGAAGTGAGAGGAAAAGCAGGCTTATGGTATATTTAGAGAGAAAGCCAGGGGAGTTAAATTGATATAAGTAAGAAAGTGAGTGAAGAAGGTAGAGAGAGAGGAGGTGTAAGGTATGACTACATACTTGTTCACATTTAGGGATATCGTTTATCCTGGTGTTGAGCAAGAACAGAGACAGATTTTGGCAAAGATGTCTTTCAGAATTGTTTTGAAAGATATGAGGGAGGAAAGGATCAAAGATATTGACCTGATGGATACAGATAAGGAGTTCCAGGTCTTAGCAGCATAGTACGAGTAGAGACAATGCCTAGCAGATTTCATAGGTTTATGGGCAGACAGGAGTTTTGGGTCATTTTCATCAAGGTATGAAATTCTTCATTTGGGGTAAAAAAACAGTATCCTTCTATCCATTAATTTTGATACTATGAACACAAGCAAATTTTGCTGAGAAATAGAAGCACTTTGTTTGCCTGTTACCGCCTGCTAACCATCAGACCTCTCTTTGCTAACTGGCTTATTTATCAGTACACCAAGGTGAAAGCTGAGCAAGAGAGGTTATCATTATGCAGCCATCAGGTGGTGGTCAAATTTTTGTTTATGGTCTTAACCCCACAGTGCATGTCCAGTAGCACACTGCCAAGTTTCGGCATGCTTTGGGTGCCACTGAGGCTGTGTCACTCACTTCCATGAATGACATGGCCCATCAAAACAGCCCCCTCCCCCAAAGTCAGTGGTTCCATGGGGACTCTGGTCTTCCCTGGAGATTCATCCATGGGACTGTGTATCCTAGAGATGCACTGCCACAGTCTGCATCCCAGGAGAGGTGAGTAGACAAAGCCATCTCACTCCTGTCTTCCCTCAAGTCACTTACTTGAATGTGTATGTGTATGTAAGGATAGAAGGCTGCAACTGCATTGTGTGTTGTGATTCTTAATAGGAGAAAATATGACTAGACAGTTTTCAATAAGAAGCAATTCAGAAAATTTCTTCGCTTCTGGGGTAATATCTATCACACATTTGTTTAAAAATAACAACAGGAATTATATGTTTTAAGGCATTTAAGTCAAAAATGGAAGCTACAAGTAACTTGGCATTTTTTTTGTGATTTCAATTTCAGCAACCTGATGAATTTTTGGGAAGAAGTATGTCTTACCCTAATATAATACTGGATCGAGGTTCCTGCAGTACCAGTGTTTTACAATGGCTTCCTGTACAGAGAGGTTTATTTACTAAGGGGGAGCTCCTCACAGCATTTGAACTGCTTTTAAAAGATGAGGTATGCTGAGCAGCATAGTTCATGTAGTCTTTGTTGTCAACTTTGAAACAGAATGATGTAAGATGTATCTGTCTGGTAATTCCAAATGACTTCTTATGAACTGCTAAAAAATTATTAGGTGCAAGGTTATTTTCCTTGCATATATCATTCTTTTTTATAATGATGTTGGACGGGGTTTCAACTTGTTCTCAGCATAGTAGTGATCTGTACTTTTGGTGCAGTTAGTAATGTTTGAAAACTGGAATTTGTGTCTGAAGATTGGGACTGTGACATTCTTTAGATTTCTTCTTTCCCCAAAATGCAGTGATGTTGGAGTTGGTGGATACGAGCAGCTGGACATTCATTCATGGAAGTGGGATGCAGGAGGCGTGACCTTCTGCAAAAGTTTTGTTTTTTAATTGATTTTTTTCTTTTCTTTTTTTTTTTTTTTGCATGTCAGCTGGTTTGTGTTTGACTGCATCTGATGTTTTCTGCATACTTGTGAGGGTCAGTCTCAAAGCAGAGTTTCATTAGAAAGACCATATGAACATTCCTTCTACAGGGAGTGGATGAAAGTGAATGCAAAGAGGATTAGAATCCCCAAAGTACATTTGCTGAAAAAATGGCAAAAAAATACTTTTTTTTTGCAGGTGGGCAAGCTGCTTGCACTCCTAATGTGTGTGGAGGGGCAAGTCCACCACACCCCCAAACTTATGTATACCAACTCCATAGTCACAACAACTCAAAGAAGGGGGAAATCCCTCCTCCCAGTACAACTTGACAACAGTGATTTCCTATGGATGAACTCCAGTCATCGTCAGGTTGAACCTTGGGCAGTAAGAAAATAATGAACAATGTTTAAAAATATGCTATTCTCTTTTAAAAGGGGACGGCACTATGCATTTATGACTGATATGCAAGAGTCAGTAGCAAATCTACTGGGTAAAAGTCATGTGGATTTTTAACATCCCACTAGGTAAAGTGTCAGGCCTACTGAGTAAATGTCAGAAGTGTGGATTTTTGACACCCCAATAAGGAAATCTCTAAACTGTGGATATTTCTGTATTTTCAACTTTTCTTATCCCTTATCAGCATTTCTAAAGATCTAAATAATCTGCCAGAAAGGCCAATATTATTGGATTGTTTAGTCTTTTAGAAGAACGTGGGAAGGCAACTGAAGACAAGAGTTGTATATAAGGAATACAGGAAAAATTGAAACAAACAAAATAGTTCTGTGTTTACTGCCAAGTAGAGATGTGATAAACATGTATACAGGTATAACTGATGTTGCATACAAGTATTATCTGCCTGATTAGCCCTACAGTGATTATACTGTGGATTTTTTGTATTTCTCTTTAATAATGACTTTGCTTTCAGTCAGAAATATTACCTAAGGCACTAACATGAGATACTGTTTTTTACTCTTATATACTAACTTATCACTGAGGTATTCTGAGGAAAATGTATTCATTGTGTTAATTTTTAGGTCACCAGTGGTAAAATAATTATCATTGTTGTGCTGCAGTGATGGAAGTTAAATACTAGATTTTTGTGAGGAAATTAATTTCTAACAATTCATGTAAAGAAAATTAATTTGAAACAAGCAAAATTTATAAAATTAAACAAAAACAAACCAAACTCTCTGCAACCAACAGATATGTGGCAACATAGTACTAAACTTCATTGATTTATTTTGCAGTTACCCACTTAATCCAGTGTAGGGTCGTGGAGAAGTCACATTCTGTCCTAAAATTCAGTGGGTGCAAGGCATAGGAGCTCTTCCTGAATGGAGTGCCAATCCATCACAGAACACGCATACACATTCGTTCTCACACAGCATGGACACTAAAGGTAATTTAGAGGATTGCCACTTCACCTGCAGCATGACTTTGGGATGTGAGAGGAAAGTGGTGCACCTGTTGAAAAAAATCTATGTGGACATGGGAAGGATGTCCAGATTCCACACAGAAAGCACTCCAACCAAGAATCAGACTAGAGAACCAAGTGATTTTGGATAGCGGTACTAATCACTGTGTCATATATTGAAACAGATCATCAGCATATAACTGCAAAACTGATGAGCTTAAACAATTGAAGCATCATTTTGTATTTTCAGAGAGTCAGTCTATATGAGAGGCTTTGTTCCTCACACCTCTTACATATGTGTACTAATGCCCTAATTGCACAACCATGGGAAAGTCAGTTACTCAACAACCTGTGTTATTTCCTAATAACACACATTTTCAACAAAAGTGACATCTCTTTACTTTGCTATTGCTGAGCTTCAGCGCATGTGCCATTTGATCCTATTGCACTGACCTAATCAAACTGTTTTTATCAATAAGACATTTCTAATCTGTGCCCTATTACCAAAATATTTCAAAAACTTCTATACAAACAACTACTTAATCGAATTATCAGCTATGGCCTGTTGTGTGATGCAAAACATGGCTTTTGCAATGTCTTCAGTACTTTCACCACCCTGGTAAGAGTCACTGAACATATTTACTGCACACTGAATGAAGGAGTCATTATTCTGGATTTTTCTTTTGACATGACAAAGGCTTTTGAAACAGTCAACCATAGCCTTCTTCTCAATATACTCAAAATGCTCAAATTTAAGTGAAAACACTATTTGCTGGTTTTACAACTATTGAAACCTCCGAGTTTATAGTAATGTTTCATTCTCTACTGCTACTTCACTTAGCATAAGTGTACCATACGATCGGAAGTAGTTAACTTCATTTTATCTGCAACCTGTGGGTATTCAGATCCATATCAGATCTGAGCCGGCAAATTATTTTCTAGCATCTGCTCCATGCTCCGAGCTCCTCCCCTAGCCATAATGCACCACCATCTCCTGCCTTCCCTCAGATTTCGTTTGCCGTGCCACAGTGAGCATCGTGGTCTCTTTGCTCTGAGCTCAGGGATAAGTAAGTTGGGATTGTTCTTCCTATTTACTGTGTCTGTGATCGTTAGTGTATCCTACCTCCCTCATTAGTATAACGCTTTGTTCGTCGGTTCAAAAAAAAAACAAACATTTTTTTTGTCTTGTCAGTTGTTGTTAGGCCCCTTTCCCTCAGCGCGTGTGCGTGTTGAATCCTTTCTGTAGGGAGTGGTGTTCAGTTTTGGACTATGGATCTGAATACCCACAGGTTGCAGAAAAATGAAGTATAACTACTCCAATGGAATGTTATGGTGAGTACATAATTTCTTTTTTCTGTACTAGTTCATCTACTCCTCCCTGTCTCTGTCAGCGATCTTCCCCTGTAGCTACCAAACCTTATGTTAATATATGCAGATGATATGTTGCTGCTGCTGCAATCCAGTACATGCCACTCTGGTCTTTAAACCAAGTTATAGGACCACTTCGCTCTGTTATGTACCTGGTCCCCTACTAACAAGTTACTCATTAACTCTAAGAAAACTAATGCTGTGGTCATTGTCTTAGCCAAGAAATTACCCACTATCCCTTTTGTTTTCTCGATAGATCTCCATGGGAACATGATGGCTAATGTTACTGAACAGAGGTACTTAGGCCTTATACTTGAACCAACTGTCTCCATTTCCATACTTGCTGGTATTGTAACTAATAATGTCCTTGTTCTATTAAATATATGCTACAGGATCAGTTACCTTCTCTCACTCACTACTCCCAGGGCTAGTGACAAAAATATTTTAATATCTAAACTGGAATATGGTTTTTGTTTTCTTATTATGCGTTCAGTCCACAATGCTAACAGAATACAGGCTACCGAGAATAAAATCTACAGATTGATTCTATTAGCAGACCTTCAGATGTACCGTTACAATTTGCTGAAAAATTCCAGATGGCTTTCAATGCCTCCTAAAGCCACTTTTCTTCTATGTACTGTAATTTTAAAGGTTGTAAAGCATGGTCACTGCCCCCTCTAAGTGCAAAACTACTTTTGTAAGACAACCTATATAACCTCAGAAGTACATAGGACAAACATTTCTTTTTGGTTATGTCCTCCATTTAAAACTGCTGCTGGTGAAAGAGTTTTCTCTAGATTGGGACCTGCTTCCTGGAACCCCCTGCCTACTTACGTCAGAAACCTAAAAACATTAAAAGCTTCAAAGATGCACTTAACTGAGTATCTCTTTACAAAATCTACCGTGTGATTGCTACCACAGGTAACTTGCTACACAGTATGAGAGATAATAGAATACATTTAACGTATTGATATCAGCCTTTATAATATGGAATTTTACACATGTGTATTTTATATATTTATATGTTTATGTACTTTTATATATGATTTAATTGTATTTTATGCATATTATGGCTTGTTTTTGTTTTCTCTTTATATGTCTCCCAATGCAAGCTGGCTGGATTTTCTTAATCTTACCCAATCTGCATTGAATGTAGTATTATGTACTGATTTTTACCATTCACTCATTCTGTGTATGATATACCATTCACTCATTCTGTGTATGATATTGTTGATTAGTAAGATCCTAATGCATTTTCTCCTCTTTGAGCTTGGATTGTGGCTGAAAAGAGTCAGTAGACCAGCATACGATACCCAGTGAACAAATAATAAATAAATAAACAGCTTTGTTACATCTGTGTGGCACCAAATTCTAATGCTTTGGGATTAACTTTTGTTCCTAAATTGCTTCTCTGTATAACCTTAAGTATAGAATCTTCATGACATATCATTCCTAAGACATTTCACAAGCTTTCCTGTGCATTCATTTTTCTGCATGAAACCAGGATCCTATTTTACCTGTCCCTCCTATGGGACTTTTCGGACTGAAGATGTTTTTTCAGATCCAGTCCTGCCATCTGCTAGTGCTGTCAGACTCAAGGTTCTGAACTTTGCCCTTCCATAATGTTCTGTGCCTGTACTAACTTCAAACCTCTTTCGCTGACATCATTAGTGGTCAGTCTACACCATGCCACTCAATTATTAGTATTAGTGTTGTGATTCTTCTGTCTTTGACTTCTGTTTACTTATTAAGACTGTATTTCTGTACAGAGATTGCTTTTTTCCCCACTTGTTGCTCAGTTGACACTTGCTGGTTGGCTATTGTCCCTTTTCTTGGCTAGATATCACATTTAAAAAAAGTAGAAGAAGAAATCTTTAATGTTGTTATTACTCCTTGTAGGCAATGCTGTTCATATTATTCTTTCTTGTTTTTGCATGTCTGCAGTGGATAAAAGTTTTAAAAGTGCTCCAAATATGGGGATAAAATCCCATCTCAAGATACACATGATTGTTATGTAGTCTGTTTCTGTTTAAGACCAGAATATTTTCAGGCTGGTTGTTCTGTTTTCCAGGGGTTTGGATCCAGAGCCCTTGCAGATGGAAGAAACAAACTGATAGTTACGTGTCTTTTGCCTCCAGGCCCATAAGGGTTTGCAGTGAGTGATAAGAGAAAGGAAAAATAAAAGATAAAGATAGGGAAAAGAGAAAGACAAGGAGTCTAGGAAATGAAAATCCGATTATCCTTACCTTCTGTGGATCTGAAGATTTGCTCCTCAGAGAAGGACACTACATCAGCATGCACCACCTCGATTCCAGAAACAGGTCTCCCTATTTATAGATCATTATCATTCCCAATAAATCACCTATTAGGGATTCTAATATGTACTCTTCAGAAATAGAACTGTCCAGATTTATGCTGTCAAGACTCCCCTCAGCAGTTTCCATCAGATCTTTCAGGTCCATCAGAAGCACTTCAGAAGTGGACTGGAAACACATGATGAGGGCCTTTCTTAAGAATCAGGTAGAGTTGGGTATTATGCCATTCCCCTGTGTTTCCAGAGTGGATTGGGTTATACCACTCTCACTTCTCTTAGCTCCTTCCCTAAGATCTGTCTCTGCACTTATGATGTTGAAGCCAATGTGTCTCTCAGAACCTGTGAGTTCAGTACTAATAATCTTTCCTTCTTTGGCCTAATCTCTTCACATCTGATACATTCCACCATGAGACCTTCGGAGTCAACTGCTTCCCGAGGCCAACTGCTTGACATTGGTGCTTTGGCTCTACCTTCTCCTCAGACTGATGCGCAAGGCCTTACTCAGTGTCAGAGTCATTAGCTTTTGAACTGTTGGCACCAATCTCCAGCAAAGATCCATACTGTTCCTTAGTGTCTGGAGTTTGATCTTTGGCTCAGACTTTCTCGGCTTTGGCAGGGGGAGACTTGGCTCCAGATTATAACCACCAGGTGCTGACAGATCCCAGTTCAGCATTCACAGTAATGTAGAATATAATAACATCTCCCTTGAGACATTCCTCAGAGTTTCCATTGGCATTGGCTTCATCCCTAGATATCCACCTGTTTCTAAGCCTTCTCATCCTGTTTCTCAGGAACAGAACAGAAATTATATTCTCAAACAACTAGCTGTTGTGCTAACAGACTCTTCCAGCGATTCCAGTCAATCATATTAAGAAGTTCCAAAGAAGTGAACATGTAAAAGGAGGTAATGACTTCCTGACGTATTTGCCTATGTCAAACATGTACTTGGAGGATCAAAAGAGTTTCCCACAATCTCCTCCTGAAGACACCTCATTTGGCAAAATCCTTGAACTAATGTGGCAGAGGGAATTCTGACTCATTGAACCTCCCTCTCAGGACAAGGAAGGGATTTTTGAGGCATACCATTCTACTAGAAGCTATACCCTGCAAACCAAATAAAATATTGCACCAGCTAATAATAGGCAGTTTTGGTCAAAAGGGCCTCCTTTGATCATTGTATCAGCCACCAAGAAGGAGCTCATGGATGAGATATCTGTAGTCCATCCTCTTAACAGTGAATCTAGGAGGATAGACAGAATGAAGAAGTGAGCGTACAGCTCTGGCACTTTTTGTTGTGTGGGAGTTAAAATACCTTACTCACATGAATCACATCCAGATGGACCTAGCACATCAGGCTATGGCTACTTTGTGAAAGCTACCTCCGCAAGGCTTTCAGAAACAGGTGGAGACAACTTTGGGGACAATGTTAAACATTACGAATTTCTCCATGTGCTTGCTCCATAATGCTGCAGATGGAGCATTTAGATCAGCTGATATAGGGTTCACCATGCATTTCCATGCCTGACTCCATTTATGTGACTTTGCAGACAATTTCAAGGCATCTTTCACCAACATTCCCTTTATCAGCTTCTCTCTGTTCAGCCCTATGGTGAAGGAGATATAATCAAGGTGTGAACAGGAAGGCAAGACATTGTCTGCTGTAGGAGTTAGGTTTGAGAGCCCTTAACAACCTTTTAACAGGAATCAGAACGGCTCCAAATCCCTGTAGTTTAGAAACCCCCAACATCAGCCCTTTGATTCTACCTTGGACAGGGGCAGCAGAGGCAGTCCAGTCAATGGACACTGACCAAGATGTCATGGAGGTTTTGTGGCCCCTTCTCCTGGAAACAGAGCCAGTGACCATAAAGGCCTACCCATGTACATCTGAAGGTAGTTGGGGGGATCTGTCTCGCTACTCAGATGTGTGATTGACCATCATACAGGACAAAAGGGTACGAGAGATAATAAACAGAGAATATACCATTCCCTTCTCCCTCCCACCTCATCAACCTCAGCTGTTGCCAGATGTTCCACTCCACTAGTACAAAGATGTGAAAAAAGGAGGTCTTTGCCCTTCTTCAAAAGAGAGCTATACAAGAGGTCCTACCAAACCAGACCAGTGTGGGTCAGGAAGTTACTCCATATTTTTTAATACCCAAGAAAAAGCAAAGACCTCAGGCCAATTCTGGAGCTCATCTGCCTAAACCAATACATCAGAAAGACCCCATTTAGAATGGTCACAATGCAAGTGATTCTGACTTATCTAAGGGTGATCAACTGGATTTGCTCAGTAGATCTCAAGGATGTTTACTTCCATCTAAAATTTGCAAAAGAATCCAGGAGGTATCTGTACTTCTGGCAGGGAGCCAGTCACTATCAGTTTAGATTCTCACCACATCAACCCCCCCCCCCCCCAACATTACCCAAGTGCAAAGAAGTGCTTGGAGTCATGTTTCTCAAATGAATATATGCTTTTCCATATCTTGTTGCAACAAACTTAGAATTCTTACACTTATCCTAAGATTTCTTTTTGCAGCTCTATCTATTCTTAGGGATTTCTGTCCATCTGGAAAATTATACCTCCATCCCAGACAGCACATCAAATTCATTGGGTGTTGTCTAGATACAGGGAACTGTCTAGTAAGTCTTCCTTCAGAAAGATGCTTGCCATAATGGAGATGGTGCTATTGGTACTGTTGCTACATTACAGCCCTCTAGCAGCTCTGGTCCTAAAAGCTCTAAGGCTCATGGCACCTTCTCTGGTAATGGTCTAACAGTTTTATTTTCATATGGGGATTCTGCATGTACACTTTTGGTACAGTGGTCCCAGTCTATAGACCCTCTGTCACTTCCATTCATTTGGCACCATCCTGCAGAAACCACTTAAACTGGTGACTGCACTCCCCATATTTTCTCTTAGGCAGACTGTGTGTTGCTGTTGCTGACTGCAGTGGTTACCACGGATGCCTGCTCTCTGGGATGGGGGTGCATTTTAAGGGGAGGATGATCCAGGGAGTATGGACACCAGAAGAGGCTAATCTTCATGTAAATATCCTGGATATAACAGGGGTCCTCCTAGTGTTGCAGGAATTTCAGAACCTCCTTCCCAAGGGCTTGATTTCTCTTTAAGCAGACAACATCAAAAAACAGGAAGGAACCCTAGTCTATCCCCTTTGCAGAGAGGCTATGAGGGTATGGCAAAGGGCATTGCATTTGCATTGCTTTCTAGTGGCAGTGCATGTGCTGAGAAGAGTCATCTACCTAGCAGATAAATTGAGCAAGTCTGCTCAGATGCCTCCTGAATAGTCCCTCAATCCTTCAGTGACTCAGCCACTATTCAGTCACTAAGGTAGGCTTTGCTGTGACCTGTTTACAACACCCTAAAACTCCAAATGCAGCATCTACTTAGCCCTATTACTTCCACAGGAGCAGTCACCATAGGACACTGTAGTCTGTCTGTGACCGCCTGGTATCTTACATGCCTTCTCATCAGTTCCCCCTCATTTCCAGTTTCCTTCAGAAAGCAGCATTATGCAAATCAGTTATGATTGTTCATCATTAGGATCGCTACTGCAGTAACCTTAGTTATTCTGTTGCGGATATAACAGCTGGCCAACTTCCAAAGCTTCAGTGCATCTTCCATGCACCCAGACCATTAGTTGGCTTGAGCTGAGCTGGCTAAAAAGACAGGTTTGTGCGCCAAGCCTTCCTGTTGGCTTTTGAGGACTGACTGTCAGATAATGCTTTAAATTGCTGAACAGATAATTTCCTTTTGGGGAAAAACCCTTCCATATCTATTTTGTATGACAGAAACTAACCTTTTTCTGTCAAAGTATTTATTTTAATGTAAGGAAACGTGTTTTTATTTACTATCAAATGTCTGGATAACTTAACAGGTGCATTACTTTTTACTTTTGCTGAAAAAAGTTGTTAAAACTACTTTTTCTCTATAAATGTGTTATTTTATGTTTGGGAGCTGTGGTAAATGTTTAAAGTGCTCTTCAATGTTTTTTTTTTTTTTTCAGGAGAAAAAAATTACTGTTTTGCTACTCACCTGTTTTACTGACTGTTGTTGCCAGGCTTCCTCAGGAAATAAGAATCTTTTTGGTTTAACCATGGAACAGCCTACCAGTTCCTCAGTTCTTCCTTCTTCCATCCACAAAAATAAGAAAATTACTAAACAGCCTTTGCCACTACAGCAAACTACTGAAGTGCCTCAGACATATAGGTGACTCTGCTGTGGCCATTTCTGGGTCCTTAGACTATTCGTCTTTTTCCCTGGCTTCCTCTGGTGTAGTCCCTACAGCCTCCATGGACTGATGGTTAGCCATGTCCTCTATGGCAGTTGTAGTACCCCTGGTAGACAAGGGGTACCAATTTTTGTCAGTCTTGGGGGAAGGGACAGGGAATACCACTACTGCATAGCCATAGGGCGGAGACATATTTCTTCTACTGTCTCAGTATCTTTGGTTAGGAATGATTTATTGAGCTTAGCTCAGAGTTTGGTTTAGGCTCTTTATCCCTCCAGTTTAGGTGTTTCTGGTAAAAGAAAAAGAGATTCTTTTATTTTCTGAACAGGTTCAAGTTTTTGAATCACAAAATGATTGTGAAGGAGATACGTTCTAATTTGTTTTCTCAGGTTTCTGATTCAGATTCTATTTTGTCTTCTCAGGTTATTGATTCAGATTCTGAAGAGAGTGTGGCTTCTACCAGTCCCTTTCAAGGATTCTCTTTCTCTGAAACTATTTCCGGAATGAAACAGTTTTTCAGTGCCATTCCACCATCCATGAAGAAGTATTATGATTTATTATAACTGGATTTTCTAGAACCTACTCCAATTCCTCCTGTTCTTTCAGCATTGGAGGATTTAATTATTTATTTATGTATTTATTTTATTTGCATTTGTTTACTTTGATGGTTCACTGGGCCAAAATGAGCCCATTTCCAGTGGAGCCCTGGGGAGAAAATCTCCACAATGAAATGTAGATCACTCAATACATAGATACCCATATCAATGCAATACATTAATACATTGACAATACATTGATACATATATCGATACAATATATCAAATCAATGCACGTCGAAAACATCAGTGTACATTATGTACAAGAAGTCGATTATCATAATGAGTATAGCAATGCAAGAGTTGCAGAAGCAGTTGTATGAGCAAGGTAATAATCAGAGACATTATTAAGTTAGCCTGGTGGAGAACATGAGCAAAGCCTATGTTTGGTAAATATTCCTTTAGGTACTGTTTAAATCAGTGATACCTATTCATTTAAACAGTCCCTAAAGGAATATTTCACCAAACATAGGCTTTGCTCATGTTCCCCACCAGGCTAACTAATTTAACCCCTTACTGTCTAACTTCCTTCTCTCCACCACGCATTGTCAATATTTCTTGGCAACTGAGCCTTTTTAGCTTCAGTTTGTGATATTGTTATCCTTAAAGAATATATATTTTTGTTTTGTCTTTATGACTAGTCTAAGCTTATTTTACTACCTTTGTTATATGCTTTTAGATACAATGTCAAGTAACTTGCATTTGAACTCCTATTGTAATTGTCATATGTACAAATGTATAATTATGTAATCTTCCTTGGAGCTTTTCTCCCCGGGTCTCCACTGAAAATGGGCTTCTGGCCCAGTCGGACACTACCCAGTTATCAAATGTAAATAAATACATAAATAAATAATAAAAATGTAATGGTTGAAATGTTTTGCGCAAACTGGTATATGCTTAGTTAGGATAAAGCTTGATATAGTTAGTTACATTTGTTGATAGAAGACTCTTAGAACATATTATGCATCCTTGCCTAAAGAGAAATCATAAGCTTACAAGAAGTTAATCCAATATGAACCAGATGGAATGATAAGCTAAAAGCTAAGAAAGTCACAATAATGGAGGAGAGAGATAAATGAGATTGTACAGAGAAGTGGTTAATGTGGATTTAAGGTATTGTTAAGTTATGGGAAGTGCAGATTTGGCACAAGTGCAGTGCCATACAGAGGAAAGGTGTTGTTTCAGGGATTTTTTTAAAAAGGGCTGTGTTACTGGTAGTCCTAAGTGATGGTGGTAGGATGTTCCATAGCTTGGAAATAGTAAACGAGTAAAGCATCTGACCGGCAGAAAGGTTGGGTTTTTCTACATTCAGGAGCAGTTGACTTTCAGATCGAAGTGGTCTATTTGGATGATACTGACTGAGTATGAAAGAAAGGGCAGGGCAATTTGATGGGTTGAATATAAGTTTATGTGCAGTGGTTAATTGTAGATATGTTAGATAGTGTGGGAGTTCTAACCAGTTTAGTAGGTGTAATGAGGCACAATGGTGGGATGAATATTTTGCATTGGTCATGAATTTTGCAATTTTATTATAGCATGAGTCAAGTTTGAATTTAAGGGAAAACTGGATGTTGGTAAGAAGAGGGGCACCGTATAATAGAGATGGTACCGTATAATAGAGATGGTAGTAGAAAGGAAGTGGCCAGGGATAGTTTAGTGGGTGGTTGAGTAAGTATTTGTGTCTACAGCGTGTGCCAAGTTTTTGGTGTGTTTTTTTTATGTTACTGTGAATATGGATTTCAAAAGTTAGGTTTTCCTCTATGATACCTAGCAGTTTTGTATTTGGGACAATCTCAATGACAGTGTTGTTTTGAGAGTAAATGGTGAATTTGTCCTTGTTCCATGATATGTTTTTTTTAGGGGTAAATAGCACTTGTTTATTTTTTGGGTGTTTAAGGCAAGATGATTATTGGTCATCCATGTTTCGGTGGCAGTGAGGGCACTTTGGGTGAGTTGTTATAGTTCTAATGTGGAGTTTGCAGTACAGTTGATGGTTGAGTCATCTGCATATTGGATGACAGTGCCTTCACTACGTGTAGTGTGGAAGTTGTTTATAAAAGTACTGAGTAGCAGGAGCCCTGGTATAGATTCTTGAGGCATGCCTGTGGTCATGTTGAGGAATGGGGAGAAAGATTGCTCCCACTTATTTGACTTTTGCCTATCTGTGACGTAGTTTGAGAGCCAGTCTAGGGAAGAGGGGACAATGCCTAGGTTTAGACAGAAGAAGAAGAGGGTGGAAGATGGTATCAAAAGCCTTGAAGAGGTCAAGAAAGAGAGAAGAGACCATTTTTCCAGCATTTTCGGCACGGTTGACTGTGGTAGTTCTGTGCCCTGGTCTAAAGCCATGTTGAGTGAGAAAAAGGATTTGGTTGTGTAGCAGGTGATTTAGAAGTTGTGCATGGATGCATTTTTCTAGGATCTTAGAAATGGGTGAGAAGATGGCGATAGGTTGAAAATTGGTGATATCTGTGTTGTTTCCACCTTTGTGGAGAGGGCGAATATATGCTTTTTTTTCAAGATTGGGGGTATATAGGACTCCTGGATTGATCTGTTAAGAAGAATACAGATGGGATAAGCAATAGAGTTGGCCGATATTTGAAGGAATTCAGAAGGTAGGCTATTGGGGCGTTAGTGCCAGGTTTGAGTTTTAGAATTTTTTTTATAATAGCTGTAGGAATAGGTGAGAGAGAAAAGCTGGGCAGGGGGAGCTATAAGTATTTTGGGATGATGAGTTTGTAGGAGCCAGGTTGGCTTCAGGAAAGTTGGTGGTGAAATTGGTGATGGCATTTATAAAATATGAGTTAGAGTGAGGCTATTTCGGTAGGCGTCTTATCTGGAATTGGACATGGATTGTTATTGGAGCCTGGTTTTAGTAAGGACATTATGGAGCTCCAGAGTTTTGGGGGGGTTATGCTTGTGGTGCTTTTGTAGACTAAGCCAGTTTTCTTTTTTGTTTTTGATTATTAGCTGCTTTACTTTATTTTAGAGTTACTTATATTGTGTGAGGTCATAGGGGTTTTTATTTCTTTAGACAAACTCAAGAAAATACACTAAACGAAGTAAAACCACTGGAAACACCACGCTGGACACAAAGTTGAAATAAGATTAGCGCTTTCGTTTATGCCAAATAGATAAACTTCTTCAGATAAAAATACAGAGGAAATGAACATTTAAATACAAAATCCAGAATTACATCACATCCTGTCCATAAAATCACATAAAATATCCATATTACAAAACATTAGATATTTCATATTATTACTAAAAAAGATTATTATACTAAGCACTAAGCACTATATTACACTAAGCTTTAATGGTATTCACGAAATGTCTAGCTCCTTTGATAGCTTATAGCACACTGCAGTGTATTCACATTTCCTTATTTAGATGACTGGCTTATCTTTGCAGAGTTGTTTTCAGTGTGTCAGGAATCTCTTACCTGGGAAAGAGATTTCCTACACAGACTAGTTCAGGAGAACATACAAAAGTCTTGCTTGATGACTCCTCACAGGATTGTTTTCTTGTTATGTCTCCTAGATACCTGAGATCAAATAACTTTTCTTCTACAAGAAAAATTAGATTTGTATTTAGATCTATTCCTGATTTTTTTCACTTAGACTACTGTTTTATCCAGGGGATTTCTCAGGATTCTGGATCTCATACCTTCTGTGATTCTCATGATCCTTCTTGCTTTACTCCAAATGAGAAAAATCCAATGGTACTATGTATCTAATGGTAACTATGTATGGTCCCAATATCAGTATCCCCTGACTTTCCAGATTCCAATGATTTTGGGTATGTGAAAAGAGAGATTTTTTTGTGATGGAACCGAATTTATAAGAATTCAGGTCAACTGTTCTCCTTCCCATTTCCAGCACTGTAACAACAAACTGCCTCAGACTTGGCTTGGGGAGCAGTTTCTATGGAGATAAAATTACAGGGTCTTGGAACAGAAAAGACAAACCAAAACACATAAAAATTAGAGACGTTGGCCAGGACCATTATACGTGTTTACAGACAACACCACAGTGATGTGGTATATAAACAAATGGGGGGGGGGGGCAAATCTTACCTTCTGTGCAGACTAAACATGGCAGCTTGGGATATGGCTTTTCCATGCAATCTCTCTCTCTGCAGGCATCTTACATACTGTCAGAGCAACATTGTGTGGCAGACAGGCTTAGAAGGACCAGGAGAGACTCTCTCAAATGGAAATTGAATCAGGAGGTCTTCCAGGAATTGATCCAGCTGTGGGGAACACTTCAAATAGATATTTTTGTCTCTGCTGACAACAGTCATTTGGGAAAATTATCCTCCCGACTTTATACGAGAAGGCCTAGAAGACAGATGATTTTTTTTCTTTTCCTTGGAGAGGAATATTTTTGTATGTTTTTCTAGTCTTTCCACTAGCACATGGAAGGTTCAGTGGCACAGTGATTGGCTCTGTCACCTCACAGCAAGAGGTTCTCTGGTTCGATTCTCGGCTGGGGTGCTTTCTGTGTGGAGTCTACATGTCCTTCCTGAATTTGCATGGGTTTCTTCCCACATTCCAAAGGCGTGGTTATTGGAAGGTTTCCCCTAGACCTCTATTAAAAATGGGCTCTGTCCCAGTTGTACTTTTCTGGTAAACGAATGTTAAATAAATAAATAAACATCCAGAGTCACTCTAAAGATTCAGAAGGACTCTCCGAAGGTCAGTGTGGTGACTCTCTTCTAACCCTGGCTACAGTGGTTCTCCCTTCTTTTAGAAATGTCTAGCGCAGGAGCAAATACTACAGTTTTCCTAACTGACTGGACCAACTCATTCAAGACACGGGATATTTGATACATCCCAATGTCAAACTGCTACAGTGACTCCCTGGATGATAGAATCTTTTTTTAAGCACTTTTACTGAATTATCACTTAAAACATAGACAGGCATACATCTATATAAAAGAAAACAAATCACATTAACATGTTCATAGTTACAAACATTATACATCACATACTTGCTTTTATATAATTATCATCAATGCAACATTGCATAAATTGCTCAATTCCTGTCTTTCCATAAACCTTATTCCTCCACCAAAACATTAATCTGCATGAATTATTCCTACAATTTCCATTTTTTTCTCTGTATTGTTTGCTTCTGCCTTTTTCTAAAGATCTCAATTCTAGTTCTCTTATTTTTGCTGCACTATTCACTATTTCAAGTACAGATGGTTTAGACTTTGATTTCCATTTTCTAGTAATTGCTTTTTTTGGCTCCCCTTCCTTTGGCCTCATCTCCAGGAGGAGCCGTGGGTTCTGGACCCAGTTCCAGATCTCCTGACTCACACATTTGGAATGCTTCACCACTCTCTTCAAACCCTCAATTGACAGCTTGGCAACTCCAATTCCAGATATAGCCAGGCTCCCTGACCTTTCTCCTTCTGTAAAGCATATCTTGATGTCATCATATAAGGCCTCAACAAGAAAAGTATACATGAGCAAATGGAAAATATTTTCTTCCTGGGCATTAAGTAATCACATTTATCCCTTTTCTGCCCCCAGAGGTTTCATTCTTGAAATTCTAATGAAGATATTTAATGAAGGTGCAGCTGCAGCTACCATCTGAGGCCAGTTAGCAACAATATCCAATTTTCAGATAAATGATTTAGCCCCAAATCTGATGTCTCACAGAATATGCAAAGCCTTCCCGAAGGGCATTATTCTGTTAAGACCACCCATTAAGACCCCTCTACCACCATGGGACCTAAACTTTGTTTTGTCCTGTTTGATTCTTCCCCCCTTTGAACCTTCCACATCTTGTGAGCCCAAGTTATCGACATGGAAAATGATTATTTTGATTGCCATCACTTATGGTAGAAGAGTTTTAGAGCTACAAGCACTATCAATAAAGCCCCCCTACATGCTTTTCCACAAAGATAGAGTGTCCCTTCGAACAAACCCATCCTTCCTACCAAAAGTATGCTCAGAATCTAATTTAAATCAGTCCATAGACCTACCATTGTTTTTTCCTTAGTATGACAACAAGGCAGAGTATATGCTACACCAACTGGATGTACATAGACAATTACGTTTCTACTTACACAAGACAAAGGACTGCAGAAAATTTGACCAATTATTTGTTTCTTTTTCAGAAACTAAGAAAGGTGCTCCTGTATCTAAGGTCACACTTTGAAAATGGCTATCAGATTGTATAACCTTTCTATACAAATCTAACAGCAAAGATCTTCCCTGCAAAGTCAAAGATCATTCTGCGAGAGTCATAGCAGCTTCTTCTGCCTTTCATGCTAAACTACCAATTGATACCATTTGTGCTGCTGCGACATGGGAAAGACCTCATACCTTTATCACTTATTACAAAGTGGATTTGGCCTCCAGGAACAGGGCCTCTTTTGGGTCCACTGTACTGAAGGATATTCTCCTGTGAGCTGCCCAAGAAATATGGTGCTAGGAACACTGTCCCAACCAATGAAAGAATGAAGGCGAGAAAGGGCAACATCACATAAAGAAGTTATGTACTCATCATAACGTTCCATGTGTGTTCATCTCGCCTACATTCTTACATCCCACCCTCCTTCCCCCAATGTTTTGGCTTCTAGAGGATCGAGCTGTCACATTTGGCAGATAATGTTCTCTGACCACATTCAGTGTATATAAAAAGTGCCAATAGTCCATTTGGAAGCTATTGTTATCAGCAAACATGATCTGAGGAACTCTACTAGGGTATGATGGGATAGGGATACAGCCACGAGCCAGTGGAAGACCTCAATCTTTTTTACACGGCCAGTCAGAACTGAGGATCGATTCTGAAGTCAACCAGTGAAAGAATGAAGGTGAGATGAACAACACACATGGAACTTTATGGTGAGTACATAACTTCTTTTTTTTCCACCCCAGGGTTGACGCTCTGGCCTTATACACCTCTTTGCCAGCTGGGAACAGACTCTTGTGTCTTCCAGTCTTTCTTCACTGGACAAAGAAAGGAATGCATTGGATAGATTTGGTAAGAGAATATTTTCTTATTCCATTTTGGCTTATAGACGTTTGTTTTGTTTTTGTGCAGACAGATTGAGAGAATTATCTACTACACCTCCTACTACTGAAGGTAGTGCCTGTCTGAATTCCATTGTTTCTAACATTCCTCAGGTATCAAAATATGCTTTAAGGAGTGTGTATGTGTGTGTAGATGCTGTGTCTGGGGTCACAGATACTGTTACAGTTTTGAGGAGATATGTCTGGGTATTTATTCAGGTGTTTTTGAGGAGGTAAAATCTGAAATTCTAAATTTAGATAAGGAGGTTTTGTTTGGCCCATCTGCTACTCAGATCCCTCAAACAAATTGATGTGAAATTGATATGGGGAGATTTTTCAGTCCCCCTCTTACAAATCTCCCTCATCCTGTTTTCCATCTAAGAAATAATACAAGCAATCCTTGCCTTCTCAAATCAGACAGAGAACCAAAAAGATATGGCACAAGGAGAACAACAAAAAAGTAACTTTTTTCAAAAAAGGGAGAGTTTGATACTTCAGAATTACTATATCAGCATTCTTTCCCCCTCCCTACCCCTGTCTCTCAAAATCTGTCCCAGAAACTGTCTCTATACATTTCCTTTTGGCAACAGATTCTTTCAGACTCTTGCATGTTAAAAGTGGTTCAGGAGGCATGCATTTGGCCCTGGATACAAATACTTTATTTCAGCGGAATTTCTACCCACCTTTCAAACCAAATAGAGTTTATTTCTTGGGTTCTTCAGCACTTACTCACCATAGGAGTCATGAAACTACTGACATTAAATCAAGTGGACAAAGGCTTCCAGACTGGTTCTGGCACCAAAGAATGAGTCTTCTTTGAAACCAGTTTTAGATCGTTATTTTCAAAATCTGTATGTGAAGTTTCCTACATTAATGATGTTAACCCTTCAGAATCTGTTACCTTTTATTCCCCAAGGAAGTTATTGGCAACATTAGATCTAAAAGATGCATACCATCACATTACCATAGCCAAAGGCTTTAAGGAATTTCTTGAGTTTTCTCAGTTTGGATCCCATTATCAGTTCTCTGCATTACCCTTTGTGTTATCTACAGCTTATAGGGTGTTTGCAAAGTGTCAAGCTCAAGTCATAGCTCATTGTAGAGTAGTCGTTCTTCACGGAAATAGCTCCAATACTTAGTAGTTATGACCACCTCTCCTGGCATGATTAAAGGGCAGTTCCCTGTGATTTCCCTATTAACCTTCTGCACTTGGCCATTCTGAGGCAGTGCAGCAACTGCCTCATGTACACAGACAACCCTCTCCTCTTACCTCCCAGCACTCAGACTTGTGAGAGATGCACTTATATCACCAAATCGGAAGCTATGCATTCTCCAGCCAAGACCGGACTAGCTGGTCAAGAGGAGGTCAACACCTTCACCATATCACATGGAACACATAGCCCTCCAAAACACCCACTATCACAGCTCTCACTTAAAAACACAAACCACACACTCACCTTTTCAGAGGCTCTCAATAGAAATTTACCCAAACAGCAGAGACCTCCAAGACAGAAATGCACTTGACCACCACAACACAGCACAAACCACAGGACACATAGCTCACCTCCACAGTGTACCCCTCAACCTAAGCCCCTAAGACCAAACACCTTGCCCAGTACACTAATCATAGGTGTTCCACTCACTAGGTTGAATAAGCAGAAAGTAACAGTTAGCTGTCTTTCAGGTGCCATAATCCAACACATAACACATGCACTCAGGTCACTCCACAACAAGTACAACTTCATTATCCATGTGGGTGTGAATGACCTGAGATGCACCTCCCTGGACTACATGACAGGAGACATGGTGGAGCTCTCGGATTATGTGACCCAGGCAGGTATGACACTAGCCCTGAGCAGTATCCTACCATCACCCAGAATGATGCTGCAGTGCAAACAAAAATGATTGACTTCAACAATTGGCTAAGTTTCTGGTGTCATTCTAAGGGGATCCAGTATCTGTCTGCTTGGGATGACATGACTGACAGACCTCGATGCTTTGCCTGAGGATGGCCTGCATCTGTCACCCATGGGTTTCTAGGTACTGGCTAAGGCTGTTGCCATCCCTATAGTGCCTTTTTAGGTGGTGTTCCAAAGACCAACTTACCACCGTAACAGCTATAAATAAATGCAATCTGAGAGTCATGCTGCTCAACGCTAGAGGTCTAAATCTCAAGATGCGTTTGCTTGAAGCACTCCTCAAAATGGAGAACATTGACATTTGTGCTGTAATGGAGACCTGGTTTAAAGTGGCAGAAAGCACCCCTGCACTACCAGGCTATAACTCATTCCACACCTTTCAGGCCTGAAACATGGACCGAAGCACCAAAGGCGGTGGTGTCTCCATATTCATAAAGGATATGCATACCTCCAGACTAGTAGCCCAGCATAATGCATCTGAGATACTTCAGGTACAGCTAACATTAGATAAGACGGCGATCCATGTCGTAGCCTGATATAGGTCCCCAACCATGTCTCTAGACTCTCACTCCACGTCCCTAAGCACCCTTAGAATCTGTCAAGGTCCTACCCAACACACTCTTACTAGGAGACTTTAACTACCCCTCCATCAACTGGGAAAACTACTCAAGCACCAATACAATGGCCCAACGCTTCCTGGAATTCATCAGTTCCAATGCCCTAGACCAGCTCATTCTGACCTTCACTAGACAAAGCAACATCCTTGACCTGATTATTACTAACATGGATGACCGTTGCTCTACACCAATAGTCAATCCCTCCCTGGTCAGATCCGACCATAAACTAATCCACCATGGAAATCCACATCTCACCCACACCCCCCGCAAAAATAACCAGCTTGAAAAACTTATCTAAAGCTGACTTTGGACTCCTAAAAACAGAGGTGGGTAACTTTACGGCACCCATGCCAATGGAAAATAGCTGCATGACTGCCGAATCATACACCAATGCACTATATGAACATGCAAACAAATGCATGGAACTAGCCATACCCAACAGAACCAAGACGCTCTCCTTCAAAAAATGGAAGCCAGTCTTGTGGTGCCCTGCCATTAATAAACTCTACAACAGAAGGAAAAAAATGTTGCAGAAAAAGGTGAAGTCCCAAGACTAGAAAAACTCCCTTATTAGCCTCAACAAAAAGATGAGATCTGTCATCAAATCCTCTAAAGCCAGCTATGAAGGCAGAATTGTAGCAGACACTAAAAACAATCACAAAGCCTTTTATAGCTATATCAAGAACCTCCACGACAATACCTAGATTTGCTCTGAGATATTGCACAATGGTGCCTCCTATACTCGGCCAGCATACTGGCCAACAGATTCAGTGCCAACTTTACCCCCCCTCAAAGATCAATCACAATACCGGAAGAATGCCAGGGACCCAGCATTACTGCAGCACAGGTTAAAGCTACATTGTCCAAGGCCAAGAATACAGCTTCCATGGGACCCGATAATATCTCTGACTGTGTTCTACATGAACTACAAAGCGACTGGCACCACATCTTTGTGCTCTGTTCAGTCACAGCCTCACCTCAGGCTTTGCCCTACCGAATGGTGCACTGCTACAGTCATCCCTCTCCATAAAGGGGGAGCGACTACAGACCCTGGGAATTATCACCCCATTAGATAGACGAGTCTGATATGTAAAACTATGGAGAGCATCATCATGGACCTGATTAACAAAGATATAGAAAATCTCCAAACTCGAGACCCCATGCAGTTTGGCTTTGTGAGAGGGAGATCATGCCTGCTCAACCTGGTTGACTTCTTTGAGTCAGTCACCAGGGCTGTGGATGAAGGTAAGGCAGTGCATACAGCCTACCTCAATCTGGCCAAGGCCTTTGATACCATTCCTCATGCAGGGATTATTGATAAACTCACCAAACTAGGTATCAACCCCTATATCACTAAGTGGGTTGCAAACTAGCTCACAGATAGAACACACAGTGTGAAAGTAGCGGACTCCAAGTCAGACTGCCGACCAGTCATGAGTGGAGTCCCACAGGGATCAGTCCTGGGTCATCTCCTGTTTGGCATCTACTTCTCAGAAGTCCAGGCCAACACAAAGGGACTCTGGCTGACCAAGTTCACAGACGATTGCAAGTTGGGAGCCATTATTAACTCCCCAAGTGATGCAGACATCCTACAGAAAGGCCACACTGAGATCAATGACTGGTGTCAAAACCATGGTTTTAAGCTTAACGCCAAAAAATTAGTTGTCATCCCCTTTGGTAAAAACTCAGTTCCCACTAATTAGCACATTGATGGGGAGCCTCATTACCAAAGGTTTTGCATACACGAGGAAGGAGGTTATCTTCTCTCTCTACTCTTCCCTCATTTGACCAATCATCGAGTATAATGCCCCATTTGGCATGTACCTCACTAGACACCTGCAACAGCTGGAGACGCCACAGAAATACCTCATGAAGAGGATCCTGGGTATTAAACACGTCCTACATGGACAGACTCAAAAGGCTCCAGCTATTCTCTGTCTCATATTGCCTACTTAGAGGCAATCTCTGCTTGACATACAAAACCATGTCTGACCCAGCTCTGTTAGAAATGCTACATCTAAAGAAACCCCAGTCCCGCCACACCACATGCTCCAGAGACCTCAACCTCATTACAACAATCAACAGAACATGCTGGAGGTACAGGTTCCTCAACCAGAGACTGCCCATGCTCTGGAATAGACTTCCCATACATGTCAAGCAGAGCACCTCACTGACCCTCTTCAAAAGAAATCTTGATGAGTGGATGGGTAATAGAAATTTCATTCTGGGGAATACTCCAGTGGTCTACTTGATAGAGCCACTGGGACTAACGTTGGGCGGCACAGTGCTAGGGCACTTCTATGGGCTAGGCTTGTAAAAGCCCCAAAGCCATTAGCCAAGTACACACCTATGAATGGCATTCACATGTTTCATTATTTAGTTGATTTAGTCGTCTTTGCAATGTCTTTTTCCAAATATCAAGAATTATTACTATGGGTTTTTCTCTAACCAGTCTAGAGTTCCAGATAAATGTTCAGAATTCCTCCTTGACTCCAACACACAGAATTATCTTTCTAGGCTGTCTCATAGATACCTTTCAGTCAAAAGCTTTTCTGACACACGAGAAGTTGGATATTTATCTAGAAATTTTCCTGAGCTTCTCAAATGAGTTTAACACTTAGCCAGAGAGCATCTAAGGATCCTTGGGTTCATAGCCTGTATGTTTCTCATGACTCCTCTCACCAAGTTGCACATGAGAAAAAAATCTGTGGTTTCACAAAAACATACATCCTACACTGGCATTCTCTGTAATTTCAGATTCCAATATTAGGATTTGTCAAAAAGGAACTGCACTGATGGAGACTACAACTAGAACTACAAATAGAAGCAAATCCAGGTCTCCTGTTTCTTCTGTACCTCCAATCAAACCTCTAACTACAAATACCTTCAATTTAGCTTGGAATGGCAATTAATATGGGGGCAAAGGTGCATGGTATTTGGGACTCTCTAGACAGGCCAAAGCACATCAATGTCAAAAAGATGTGAGATGTAATCCTTGCCTTAAAATCTCTTCATTTATGATGACCTGGACCTATTCTGCTGATTACAGACAACATGTTGCACAGTGTTGTGGTACATAAACAAACATGGGGGTATCAGGTCATATCCTGTATGAAGGTTAGCTATGATAGCTTGGAGGTAACCCTTCAGCACTTCTTAATCCTACAGTCATCTTACATTCATCTTACATTCTGTCAGAGCAAAACATTGTTGTAGACAAGCTGAGCAGGATCAGGACAGACCTTCACAAATGGAAACTGAGCAAGTGGGCTTGCAGGAATTTATCCAGTTGTGGAGAACACCTCAAGTATATTTGTTTGCCTCCTTTCAAAACAGACAAATTGTGCTAGTGGACTCCTTGCAAACGAGCCTGTAAAACAGATACATTTTCTTTCCTATGATCAGGAATGCTCCTTTATGTCTTTCCAGTCTTTCGACTGATTTCCATGGTAATTCTGAAAATTGTGAAAGGCATCCAAAGATTATTATGATGACCCACTTTTGGCCCTGGCAATATTGGTTCTTCCTTCTTATGGAATTGGACAAGGGCAATTATCATAAGCTTTCTCACAGACTGGAACTACTCACAAAAGACAAGTGGAGTTTGATACACCACAATCTCAAACATCTTCAACTAACTGCCTGGATGATGCAATTCAAATTCCTTCTAGGTACCTCTTTCCACAGGGCATTTAAGAGGTACTAAAGTAGGCAAGAAAACCTGCTACTAGGAAATCTTATATTGGCAAATAGAAAAAGTTGCCTAGATCAGTGATGGCGAATCTATGACAAGCATGTCAAAGGTGACATGCCACAATGTTTTGTGTGATACACCAGAGTTCAACACCCAAGTTACCAAAGAAACTGAATGAACAAAAATACAAGAAATGTGACCCTGCACTTATCTGTTAAAACTCAGCAACAAAAAAGTCATTATTTCATGGTAATCAAATCAAATGCAGTGTGTACCATATTTTTTTTCACTTCAATTCAAAATTACTATTAAAAGCAGGGTAATTTTTTGTGCTCTGTTTTAAGCCCAGTTAGTGCGCATATTGTTTTCTCTAGTGTAAGTTACTGATTTTTCTTTTACTTTTATAATACATAGCAGCACATAGGATTGGACTATATTTTTTAAGTAAATGAATATGTAAAGAATTGTTTCTGTTTTGTTTGAGGTACACACACACACCTAAGCAGAGTCAAGATCGTAATTTTTCAAAGTTTTGACATGCCGAGCCCAAAAGGTTCACCATTGCTGGTCTAGATGGTGCCTAGCCAATAACCAGGGCAGTATTAAGGATTATGTACCACTGTTGCTTAAATATTTCTGTGAGTTACTATCATTTGGCCTTTGTTATTCCAGTAGCAAGATATATCTTAGTGGCCATTTCAGCATGTCTGCCCATGGAACCTCCACTTTCTTCTATGATTTTAATGAAACAGTTTTTTAATGGAGTATTATACCTGAGAACTTGTAAACATGTTTTTCCTTCCTGGGATCTTAACTTTGTGGTGGAAGAGTTAACCATATCTCTCTTTGAACCTGCTCATCAAGCAAACTTAAGGTTCATTACATGGAAAACTGTATGCTCTTACATCTGATTTGCAAGTTGTCATGCTGGGCAAACCCTTACTGGTTTACCACAGAAGTAGGTCCTCATGAAGAACAAATCCCTCATTCATATCCAGAGTTGCTTCAGAGTTTACTTTAAATCAATATATCAATCTCCCAGTGTTATATCCACATCCTCAGAACCACAAGAAAGGATTTTACATACTCTGGACATGCATAGGCAGCTTGGATACTATCTTAACAGAAGTCCTTTAGAAAAGCAGATCAGGTATTTCCTCTGTTGGGACAAAGAGCAAACTGTGTCAGTGCAGACTATTTCCAGATGGTTGTCCTCAGCTATTGTCTTTTGTTATTCCCAACATAATAAACCAATTCCAGGGAGCATAAAGGCTCTTTGTGCTGGAGCCTTGTCTTCTTCAGTTGCAGGTGTGGACTCTAGAAGTATTCTCCTGGCTGCTACATGGTTCTCTGTACATACATTAACAAGGCATTGCAAACTAGATTCTTATTCTAGATCCTGAGCAGGCTTTGCTAGGAACATTCTCCATGGTCTCCTGGAGCCATGTCCTTCCTTCTCCCAAGTTGGATAGGCTTTGGTAATCAGTCCATAAAGCCTAAAGGCTACTGCAACAGTGGGGATGATAAACATAGTGCAGTTGTGTAAATTAAACTTAGCCGTAACAGTAAATGTTTTGAATTCCTCACTGCTCCAGTACCTGCGCCCAAACTCCACCCACTACTTTGGACATAGTTATTTGTTGTGATATAAAATGATTTGTGTTCATATGTTTTAGTGGTTCAAGATGAGTATCCTCCTTTTTAATTCTGAGTAAGAAGGTTATGAAGAAATCTTCACTCTGATGGCTGATTTTCCTTCAAAGGGCTGGCCAGTCAACAGTCAAAATGAAGGTGTGGGAGGGAGCCAGAGCTTTTTGATGCAGGATGGTAGTTGTACCCTGAACAGCCCATGTAGCCTAAAGGATATTGCAGAAATGAGGAATTTGAACATCTACATCTATGGGTAAGTGCAGCTTACACAACTGTACTTTCTCTGACTGTAGTACAGCTTTTGATGGCTTGCTAAATGATGCTTTTCTTTCTTGCATGATCTTTCTTGGCCTAAACTACAGATGGATTCTGCCTACTTAGAGTGAGAATGAGTGCTAAGGGGATACCAGGTATCAAGAAATTTCAAGCTCTTTGATCGTAAGATCTTAATGCCGAACTTGATTTATAATGCTAATAAGTGACATTGTACATTGTCATACAAAAACGTCTGCCTTTTAAAATTTGCATGAATGATGTACACAGCTCTTATTTCTTGATTAAGTAGAGATTATATAAGGGGGTTGTTAAGTAGTAGTTGTACGAATGCACCAGGGCTTTTTCTTTTAGTGCTAGTAAATATTTTCATGCATAAACAAGAAGTCAATTATTAGTTAATTTTTTTTTGTAAATTTTCATTTAGGTTGTTATTTTAGAGGTGTACAATCAACTTGCAAGACCCTGCATATTTACATGCAACACACATGCACACATACATATATATTAATGCCAAGGTCATTAATGTTACAGAAACAAGGAATGGAGGCTTTTAGAGTCTGAAAAATCTACAACACACACAACCACTCCAATCACATGACTCACTCTGTAGTCAGAAATTTTCCACAAAGGCATTCATCTCTGTAGTGCACTTGCATTGACATAATGGTTAAGGTCTTTGCCTCCCAAACATAAGCCACAGGGTTCGATCCTGACCCCTGGCCAATGCTTGTATGGCGACTGTATGTTGTCCTTGTGTTTCTTTGGGATTCCTGCCACCTCCCAAAAAACATGCTGAGTGGTTTCACCTCACCCTCACCCAAGAATGGATTTGTGGGCTGCAGCACAGATTCTAGATGGTATCTATTTGAGGAAGAGTTGTATAGGTCAACCGTTTTGGGCACCAAATGTGGTGCACAGAGTCCTCTAGATAGGAGAACACAGATCACAGACTGCATACCATGTCAGGGCTAGCCACTCAATGCTACAAAAATTGGCTCTAGGTGATTTGGTGATGTTGATTGTCAAAAAGTGGGCATGACTGTTTGTCAGTGATAAGTGAGTTAAAGACCCTGCCTACTCTGACCTACACCAGGAAACCATGTTAACAGTGGGAGGGATGGATGTGTCTTTATTGGCCTGTGTGTGCCCGCCATAAAGCCCAGTAATCCAGATTCATTAAGCTACTGGCAGTCCAGTTTCCAGTTGCCCAACGTGGGTTACCTGGGATAGCTCTGTTGAGTGAAAGCTGAATGTAAAACCAGTCAGCCTGCCAAACATGAACCAAGGATTGCTACACACAGTATAGGTTCACTGACAGCATGCAGATTGAACGTGTATGACATGATGGTAAGAAACAGACTGCAGCAAAGTTACTTGTCTTGAGATCCAGATTCTGCTTCTCATGACATAGACCAACTAGAAATGGTTTGGAAATTGTAGTGAGGGAGAGGCTTCAGAAGATTATGAAGGATGTCATCAGAAATAGTGACAGACTCATGGCAGTCAGGTTCCAGTTTGAGGATAGGGCACTATTCATAATCTCAGCCTGTGCTCAACAGCAGGATTGTGATAGCTAGGAAAAGAGTGCATTCAGGCAGCAATTGCAGGACCTGCTAGATAAGTAGAATCTCATGAGTTGGTGTTGATAATGAGGAACATGAATGCATGTATCAGGACAGACAGAACAGGATAAGAGGACTGCCTGAGTCCACATGGAATAAAGAAGAAGAATTCATTCCAGACTTCTGACTGGCAAATGGCTTGATGGTGGCCAACATATGGTTCAGTAAGAGAAACAGTCACAAAATCACGTGCAGGAGTGACCAACATGCAATTCAGGTAGACTTCCTCTTGGTAAGGAAAGGGAAGTAGGGTAAAATCAGTGATGCAAAGTCATCCCAATGAAACTGTCATCCCACAGCCTAAATCACTGGTTGCTACAATCAACTCCAAGCAGTGGTCAGAGAAGTCAGTAAGGTCATCAGAGACTAGGCTCAAGACCTGGAAGTTCACTGGACAAAAAGTACAAGAGTTCAAATAAATGCTCAGGGTTCTAGCATTTCAGGAAGAAGAAAAAGATGTAGTCGAAGAAGAATGGCAGCAGCTCAAGTCAGCATATTTGAGGACTATAGAAAAGATATGTTTCCAAGACAAGTATGGAAATAAGGTACATAAGAAAAGCTAATGGTAGAAATCCAGAAGTCCAGGAAGACATCAAAAGAAAGGAGGAGTGCAGTAAAAAGTGGGAGATAGACAAAAATGGATCTGGTTAAGAATGAATATTGGTTGGCTAATTAAGAGACTAAGGGAACAATTGCAATAGTGAAAAACAAAGCATTTGAGTCACTCTGTCATCTTCTGGAAAGTGACTTGGCAGATGACACAAAGAAACTCTATCAGGCTGCACAAGAAAGATGAAGAAGATAGTCATTAGACACCCCCTGTAAGGGATGTCAGCAACAACCTGATCACCAGTCCACAGGACATCAAGGTAGCTTCTGAATGAAGAAAATCTCCCAGAAGCTGTACTGCTCCAGACACAGTCTAAGATGAAAGAAAAAGAACCCACCCTAAAAGAAATAAGGACAGTACTAAGGAAAATGAAGACAGGGACAGTAGCAGACTCAGATGAGGTCACAGCAGACATGATCAAGATGTTGTGAGAGTTAGGGGATAAATAGCTCCTGAGGGTACTCATAACTGTATAGAAAGAAGGGCATCTCCCAGATGTCTGAAAAGTAAGCGTACTAGTACCAGTGTACAAAAACAAAGGGGACATTCACAACTGTGGGCGGTATAGAGGTATCAAACTCCTGTCACACTGCATGATAATTCTGGAGAGGTTGATTGATAAACATATGCAGAGACTGATAGAAAGTGAGATGGGAGATGAGCAGTTTGCATTCAAATCATAATGCAGCCCAGCCAATCCAATGTTTTGTTTGTAGTGAGACAGATAGTTAAGAAGCTAGAGATAAGGAAAGAGTCCAAATGGGCATTCCTAGATTTGGAGAAGGCATATGACAAGGTTCCTAGAAAGCTGATTTGGAAAGTCCTGCAGTGGTTCAAAATCCCAGAAACATTGTTAGAATGTGTGCAGGCTATGTATAAGGACCCAATGTCTAAGTCTTAAAAGTGTTTGGACTCACAAAGAGGTTCCCATTCTGTGTGGGAATGCATCAGGGTTCAGCTCTGAGCCCACTGCTGCTCATGCTGATGATGGACTACATTACCTAACAAGTCAGAGGGAACAGATCAATAAAATCATTGTATGTAGATGATGTGACATGACAGGCAGACTCTAAAAAGAACTTCAGCAAATAATCCATCCATCCATGCCTCCTTTTTGCCACTTTTGCATATGGGGTCAGGGTGTCACTTCAACAGTGACAGTCATCTAGAACCAACCAGGTGGCTAGCTCTACCATGTTTGTTCTTCTGTACCACACACATACATGTGCACTCAAATCTATGGCCAAATTAGAGTGCTCATTCTGCCTACTGCATGTCTTTGGAATGTGGGAGGAAACTGGATCACCCAGAAAAAACCCATGTGAACACAGGGCTTATATGCAGACTGCACACAGAAGACACCCTAGCTGATAATTGAACTGGAGAACCTCTTGCTGTGAGGCAACAATGCTATTAGCTGCATGACTGTGCCAATGGATTTTAATAGCAGTACTGACAAATGGCACATGAAGAAGTGGAGGCATAGGGAGTGGTGGATATAGTGAGGCACTGGAGGTTTGACAGAGAGTATTGGTCCATGAAGATGTGAGTAAAAAAAGCAGATATAATGTAAGAGAGGGCTACAAATATGTAAGTTACCACACATGTTTGTCACTAAACATCATGTGGGGACAAAAGCAAGTGACCAAAACTGAAAAATATTTCAGAAATAATATATCATAGCGGACTGTTCTAAATATGTACAGTATTGGTTTCTCATCTCTTTTGGTTTTCAATAATTATTTATATTTTGAGTGAAATAGCTTTACCTTAAAGGATATTGTATAATGTTTGTAATATGAAGATATTATTTAATCGGCACAGCCAGAGCATGTCAATTTATTTTTGGTGAACACCTGAAATATGGTACACTGCTTCACAAGAGAAATCATATGTTGACATATCGCACCCTAGGTTTCATTTTAGGAGTCTGTTTCTCGTCCTTTTTCTGTACTACTCAGGTTTTATGCTTAAAAGCAGAATGTGAGAGTGTTCAATCTCGCCGTTTGTTCTTACACATGGGTTCGGAGCCGATCCTCGGCTCCGTGTCGGCCGCTTGCAAGCTCTGCATCGAGAAGAAGCTCGAGACAACCTAATACCCACAATCCCCCTCTGCCTTTACCTCAGATCTAGTTTGCCGCTGCAGCGTTCGCATCACTGGGTCGAGCTCGAACAACTAAAGCTAAGATTAAGATTTTTTTCTTGTTATGTCAGCTAAATTTCTTCTATAAACTTTGTTTAGTGACTAAGTGTGTGTGTGTGGTACGGTTGAGGAATTCTCGGTTCCGTTTAAGTTTAATTTTAAACTTATTAGAGTTTCCCTCGGGGCCTACCACCCCTTTCTGAATAGACAACTGGATAGACATTTTTTCTTTAACTGGATTTGACAATTTCACCGGATTTGACTTACTACCTGGACTTCTCACCTTTTTTTCCACATTGAGTTTAAGATGTCTGAGAAGACTAAATCTGGATTTAAGCGTTGCCAATGTGGGCAAAAAATGTCAGTGACTGACAATCATAGTTCCTGCGTCTACTGTCTTGGCCCTCTCCATCTGCAAGAAGACTGCTCTATTTGTCATTCTTTCAGTGGGAGGGTCATGACAGATAGGCGCAGGAAACTCATGGATAGGGGTTTATTGAAACCTTCCTTTCAAGAGGCTCTGGATGCTTCAGACCAGGCATCCAAATCCTCGAAGGAATCGAAGACGTCAGAGCGCAAGTCATCGGCTCCGAGCTCTTCGGTTAAGGTTCGATCACCGGTTCCACAGACTTCGGGGCCGAGTGTTCAACTGTTATCAGTGTCCGAGCCTCGAGTCTTGGAACCGGTGACGGAGCTCCCTCCCCCGACACTGTTGAGGTCGGCTCCGTCTTCGATTCCTTCGACCCGTTCTTCCAGGCCCCTCTCCGACACCGATGTTGACTGCGTGGTGCAGAAATTACTGGAGAATACGGCCTTATCCCAACTTATCTCGGTTTCCACCCAATTGGTGTCGAGACTTGAAGGCCTTCCATTATCTCCATCTGTTCCTCCTCCGAGACCTGTCCAGTCTTTGGAGCCGGAAGAGGCTGATCTACTGATAGTGGAGCCCTCGGTGCCAGAACCGTCCTTTTCTTGGTCGGCTCCGTTCACCTCGACTCCGTCGGATCCGGTACCGGAGTCTCGGAGCCGAAGATCCATCCTTGGGTCCGGGACCGAGAGTCGAACCGATGTTTCGGTTCCGACTTTCCCTCTCGGGGCCTCGGCTCGGATCGACTCGGTTCCGTCCTCGGGGTCGATGCCTTCGGTGCCTGTTTCGGGGATTCTCCCCATTTCTTCGGAACCGGGAGATACCTCGACTCGGGACCCGGGAGCCTTCGATCTCATGAGGAAGGGGTTGTCTACCCAGACAACCACATCAGTAGAAGCAGCCTCTCCTCCCCATAAAGGACCGTTATCCTCCTCTGCACCAACGGCCACATCCAAGCGTCGAGCACCGGTGTCTCAGCCACCCCTGGAGGGTGTCCCCTCTTCCTCGGAGGCTTCTTCGGATGCTCCCCCCAAAGAAGTCCCTAGGAAAAGATTGTGTAAGAGGAGACACTTAGATTCTCCACAAGAATCATTGACATCGGACACTGACTTGGATGAGTCAGAAGGGTCCCCAAAGTCACCTTCAGAGGATGTCTCTTTTGCTGACATCTTGGAGATCTTAAAACAGAGAGGTGATTGGCAGTCCCTTCCCCCTTCTGAGGATGAGTCAGTCTTGCTGAAGGCATTTGGTGCTCGCCCTTCCTCCTCCTGGGTCACTCCGCCTTCGATGAGTTAATGGAGCTGATTGCTCGAGGGCGTGGAGACACCTGACACGGTGGAACCAGTCCCTAGAAAGCCTAATAAGTATATTACTGCACCCCAAAACAAGGCTTACCTCACAAAGGAGTTCCAGTGGGCTATGGTGGTGGCAGCGGCCACGAAAAGGAGATGTCGGAATCTTCCTCATCTGTCCATCCGCCTAACAAAGATTCTAGGACTATGGACAGGTGCGGAAGCGCATTTTTAGTTCAGCGGCTTTTCTATGCGATCCCTGAACTATTTGACCCACTTTACACGTCTACAGAGGGATCTAATCAAAGAGTTGGGAGATACCCTCCAGGGTACTACAGATGCTGCTGTTTCAGAGAAAGTTACAGCACATCTCAATACCCTTACATCCATTGTTAACTCATCCATGAGGCTGATCTCATACGCAGCCAAGGATCGAGTAGGGCAGCAGCTTCAGCGATTGCTCGACAATCCTGGATGCGCTTATGTTCATTTAGCCTTCAAGTCTTCCTTTACTAACGCCCCATTTGATGGTGCCACTCTCTTTGGCCCCAAAGTAAAGGAGACCCTTACCCGGTGTGAACAGGAGGGAAAGACTCTGTCTGCTGTCGGAGTCCGTTTTTCCACCCCATCCAGACTGTACCCCAAAGGGCAACGTGGTGGAAAAATGTGGTTTCAAAAACCCCAAGGATCTTTCCCAGGCACGCAGGGTGATGCCCCCTCTAGAGGCAGAGGAGGGGGCAGAGGTGGAAGACGCCATCCTGGCGGCAGAGGGGGTCCGCAAAACCAAGGTGACAGGGATACACCCCCTGGAAAACCTTTCCAGCACTCCTGAGAGGAGGCCCGACTGTCCTGCTCTGGAGGCAGTCGGGGGTCGCTTAGCTTTATACCCTCAGGCCTGGCAAAATCTTACTACAGACAACTGGGTAAAAAGCGTGGTTACCAGAGGTTACAGAATACCCTTTCTATCCGCTCCCATTCCAAAGAGAAAACTCCCAGATGTGCCACCCCATCTGCGAGATCCAGCAGCTATAGAAATTTCAAAGCTGCTAGAAAAAAGAGTCATCCAACCAGTCCCAGCGGACCAAATAGGATTCGGAACTTACTCAAGGTTCTTTTTAGTTCCAAAGAAGACAGGGGACTGGAGGCCGATTCTGGACCTAAGCAACCTCAACACCTTCGTCAAGAAAGAAAAGTTCCGACACGCTTCAATCGATCCTTCCATTCTTACAGAAGGACGACTGGATGTGCTCAATAGATCTGAAGGACGCATACTACCACATCAAAATGGCCAGGGTGTCCAGAGATCATTTGCGCTTCCGGTTGGGAGCCAGTCATTATCAGTTTCGAGCCCTGCCCTTTGGTCTGACCTCAGCCCCCAGGGTTTTCACCAAATGCATGGCAGTGGTAGCGTCTCATCTGAGACGCCTAGGATTCCAGGTGTTTCCGTATCTGGACGACTGGCTCCTTTCTGCCACCACCTGGCGTCAACTGATACAGGCCAGGATTACACTCTACAACTTTGTGTACACCTCGGAATTTCCGTAAAATCTTTACTACAGCCATCACAGCATATCTTATTCATAGGAGCGGAATTAGATACGCATCATTTAATTCTAAGGCTCCCTCCAGAAAGGATAACCTCACTACAAAGTCAAATAGCTCTCCTTCTGTCATCCAGGAAATCCCCAGCAAAACTGGTTCTGAAGGTTTTGGGTCTCATGGCAGCTTCTCTCATTGCGATACCATTGGGAAGACTGCACATGAGAGTTCTACAATGGCTACTGTTTGCACAATGGTCGTTCCAACAGCTACCTCTGACACACGAGATTCTGATTACAAACACATGCAAATCACATCTAGCCTGGTGGCTTCAGACTTGCAACCTTTCCAGCGGAAGACCATTTGTGCTACCCACGCCGACAGCTACGGTGACCACGGACGCTTCCCTGATAGGGTGGGGGGGGCATCTTTCAGGGACAGACAGTCCAAGGCGAATGGACCAATTTAGAGTACAATCTGCACATCAATGTTCTAGAGTTGAGGGCAGTGTTTCTAGCGTTGCAACACTTTGTTCCCCTTCTTCCTCTAGGGACTATTGCAGTTCAGACAGACAACATGTCTGTAGTCTGGTACATAAACAAGCAAGGGGAAACCAGGTCTTATCAGCTATGCAGAGAGGCCATGAGAATTTGGCAATGGGCGGAGTCCACGGGTCGCTTTCTGATCGCAACGCACATCCCGGGTCATCCAGCGTCATAGCCGACAGGCTGAGCAGAGCAATCCTGTTGCCTCACGAGTGGTCCCTCAAACAGTCAGTTGCGAAGAAGATTTTTCAAGTGGGGCCAGCCTTCCTGCGATCTTTTGCGTCTCCAATGAACGCCAAATGCAGGAGCTACTTTGCCCTATTACCCTCCAGGGAAGTCCCCAGGGACGCTGGTGCACGATTGGCCCCGGGTCTCCTGTGCTTTTCCTCCCTTTCCCCTGATTGCAAAGTTTCTGCAGAAAGCCAACAACCTACAAAGGACTATAATCCTCATTGCCCCATTCTGGCCTCGTCAAATTTGGTTCCCCTTTCTTTTGCAACACCGCATTCGGGGACCTTGGATCCTGGACCCAGAGCCAGATCTACTGACTCACTCGTCAGGGTTCCTCACCCTCACTCGAATCACTCCATCTAGCAGCTTGGCTGCTCCGCTTTTAGCCAGGTCTGATTCTCTTACACCGGCAGTTCAGAATATACTAGTGGCTTCTCATAAAGCTTCTACTACAAAGACCTACACTAGTAAATGGAAACGTTTTGTCTTCTGGGCAAACTCACATCATTTGGACCCTGTCATAGCTCCATTAAACAAGATCTTGGAGTTTTTAACAGAATTGTTCCATCAAGGAGCTTCTCCTGCCACTTTAAGAGTGCAATTGGCTGCCATTTCCAACTTTCATGTGGAAGAATGTGGGGCACCTATTATGGCTCACAGATTTTGTAAGGCCTTTTTAAAAGGATCTTTCCATATTAAACCACCAGTTAGAGCCACTACATCACCTTGGAATCTGAACCTTTTACTATCTAAATTGATGTTGCCCCCTTTTGAACCAGCCTCCTCTTGCCCATTGAAGTATTTATCGTGGAAGACTCTCTTCTTGGTAGCCATTACATCCGCTAGGCGTGTGTCTGAGCTTCAGGCTCTTTCTATTAAACACCCTTATTTGATCTTTCACTCTGACAGAGTGTCTCTTCGCACTAATCCTTCCTTTCTTCCCAAAGTTTGCTCTACCAATAACATTAATCAGTCCATTGAATTACCTACCTTTTTCAAGAATCACTCTAATAAGTTAGAGTTTATGTTACACAAATTGGATGTCCATAGACAACTCATGTTTTATTTGGATAGAACAAAGGATCACAGGAAATCTGATCAACTTTTTGTAGCCTTTGCTGACAGCAGGAAAGGTGTAGCGGTTACTAAACAAACTCTTTCCAAATGGCTAACTGATTGTATTATATACGTTTATGATTCTTCAAATCAAACTTTATCTGTCAAACCTAAAGGACATTCTACAAGATCAGTGTCTACATCCCTGGCTCATGCAGCTCGCCTACCATTAGACACGATTTGTGCAGCTGCTACTTGGGCTAAACCACATACATTCATCTCTCATTACAAAGTGGACAGGGTTTCTAGGGACAGGGCAACCTTTGGTTCCACTGTGCTCAAGAACATTCTCCCGTGAGTTCCTCAGGAACATGGAGCTACCCATGTGTAAGAACAAACGGCAAGATTGAACACTCTCACATATAGAAGTTATGTCCTTACCATAACGTTCCATGTGGAGTGTTCATCTCGCCTTTGTTCTTACATTCCCACCCTCAGGAAGAACGTTCAATTTGGTGCCTGGTCTGGAGTATTCTCCTTCTGCATTCGCAGTGGTTGTATACGTATGATGTACATGTGTATATATATATATATATATATATATATAGATGATTTCATGCTTTATGTAATTTTTGGCATGAGTGTGCTCTCTCTGACTGCTGGTTTGCTTGCAAACTAGATCTGAGGTAAAGGCAGAGGGGGATTGTGGGTATTAGGTTGTCTCGAGCTTCTTCTCGATGCAGAGCTTGCATGCGGAGCCAAGGATCGGCTCCGAACCCATGTGTAAGAACAAAGGCGAGATGAACACTCCACATGGAACGTTATGGTAAGGACATAACTTCTATTTATTCACTAGGGATCAGCACCATTATTATTGTTTTCACTTTGCCTGAATCAAAAGTGAAACTGAAATTTATCAGAATTGACTAGTGCTTTACCCCAGGAAATAACCTTTAAATAAATAAATAAATAAATAAATAATGAAATGATTGTTTACCTAGTAATTACTTTCACTGCACAAGCTGTTTTGATACAGTTAATCGAATGTGCATGTGGGGGAATTAGGGAGCCAAAGGACTGTGAGTCTTACATGTTATAAATGATATTATGGTAGGAAATTTCTAGTGTTTGAAATATGCTAAAGATATTTTGTAGAATACATAGTGTTGAATTAATCAATGTCTACTAAGCTGACTTACCACATACCTACACATTCAGGCTTCTTGCAATCTTCTTAGCAGCAATTGTGAACATGTCTGTCCTAATAAAATGTATGAAATGACCACACTGTGACTCATGGAAGTTTTCATACATAAAGTAGTTTGTATAGTCCAACTCAGTGTAGTTGAATTATAATGTAATAGTCTTTAAATTGTAGCTTATTGTTTCACCTTTTTAATTTAAGTAATTGTATGACTACACCTGCTCTAGAGCTGTAAACATCTTGAATGGATTCTAAATGTATATTCCTCTTATATTTCTCCTAAAATATTGTTAATGGAGTCACAATTAATTGAGTCACAAACTATTGTTCACTGACTCACAACTCTCTAAAAAACACTATACAGATAGGCATGATGCCTGACCCAGCCAACAACCACTTGGCAATATATGATATTTAGAAAGCATCCAAGTTCATAAGCTACCAACATTTTACTATTCAAGAAATCTGAAAAAGTCTGAGTTAGTCATATTCAACTTTTGAGATGTCAGCTGAAACCTGCTATACCATTTGCCACACAACCTTTTTGAATGCCCTAAACGGTATGCACCCCCTTGCAAAGAAGGCATGTTAGGCCCAAAATCTGCAGCAGATTTCAAAAGGTTGTGATATCTCATAGCGATCATTTGTAGATGTTCATCATTCTCACTGTTACAGTAGCCTTTTGGTTATATGGGTTGTATCCTGCCTGGGATACAACTAGCCACATTCACAAAGCTCTGATTCCCTCCCACACCTTCAGTTTGACTGCTTACTGGTCAGCCCCGAGGAAGGAAATCAGCAGTCAGAGTGAATATTTTCTTTCTTTCTTTCTTGAAGGGAAGCAGCTCTGAGGTTCTACAGGAGAAGCAGTCTGCCTTGAAACTTCATTTCTGGAACATGACTTTCCTCTGGGGAACCCTGCCACATAGTAATTATTGCCTTTTAAGAAAATATTTGTATTTTTTTCATGATTAAAAGTATAATTTCCCCTTTAAGAAATACAGTACTTTTTTAATCATAACAGATGATAAGTTGTCAATCTCGCCTTCATTCTTGCTGGAAGGGTTCGGAGCCGATCCTCGGCTCCGACTCGGCCACTTACTAAAGCTCGAGAGCTTATTTTACTGGCACGAGGCAACCCTATATCCCATGATGCTAGGTGATAACTCCAGATCTCGTTTGCCGCTTTCGCTTGCGAGGTGCATATTTTACCGGCTCCTGGTAAGTCTTTTGAATACATAGTTTTCAGCCACCCTTTTTGGTTAGTTTTTCACCCAGTTGTTTTTTAGTAGTTAACAACTACTTTTAATCCTATTCCTGTTAATACCTTCCCTTTTTTCCCCTTATATCCCCCCCCCGCCACTCTTAGGTTAGGCCTTAAGCCTGCCCCTTTCCTAATTATTCTTAGGGACCTGTGGAGTGTTTGGGTGTGTCAGTATCCCACTTAATATATTTATTGTTTTTTGAGTGTTTTGTGTGTGTGTGTGTGTGTGTGTGTGTGTGTGTGTGTGTGTGTTTCTTTTTCCTTTTGTGCTCCCTCAACACTGTTATGTCGAAGGAACCAAAGGAAACTAAGGTCTCAGGCTTTAAGAAGTGTGACTTGTGCTGTCAGAAAATGTCTCTGACAGGCGGTCACACTTCTTGTGTTTACTGCCTGGGACCCCTGCACCTGCAGGACTCTTGTTCTGTGTGTCATGCGTTCAGTCCAAGAGTCCTGCAGGAGCGCAGGAACAAACTAATATTGAGGGGCTTGTTAAAGCCCGAGGGCTCCCCGACTAAGTCTGCATCGGGGAGGCCTTCAAAACCAGCAAAACTGGCAGCTCCGAGTACTAAGCCTTTGGCTGCTGGCTCTTTGTCTGTGCCTAGATTGGCTCCGGCTGGAGCTGATCCCTCTGAGTCACAGATTCCTATCTCGGCCCCACTCGGTGCCGATACCTCTGAATCCATGCATTCATGGTCGGCTCCGGCTCCTTTGGCTCCATCCATATATAAGAAGAGGTCAAGATCCCCTTCGTTGGAGTCCATCCATTCGGCTCCGAGATCGCCCCTGCTCTCGGAGTGGAACCATCGGAGCCGATCTTCTCGGTCGTCCAGGCTTTCTGACCACGACCTTGAGAAAGTGGTAAGTAGGCTGTTAAAGTCTCAGGCATTGGCCCAAATGATCTGTAGCCCGTCTCATCAAATGGTAGCTATTACGACTCCACCTATTTTTCCTCCTTCGACTCTCCCTCAGAGTTCGGAGCTGGAGCTCCTCGGGGCCGTGACTGTTGTGGCGTCGGAGCCGATACCTCCCCCTTCGGCTCCTTCGTCTTCTGCTCCGATCTCCTCCTTGATGCCTTCATTGGAGGGATCCGGGCGCCTGGTCTCTCTCATCGGCTCCGAGGGGGCGAGTGGCATCGAACCATTGTCCGACCCCGTTCTCCCTCTCGGAGCGTTGGTGCTGGTGAGCAAGGCCCCAACATCGTCCTCAGAGCCTTCCCTGTCGGTGCGGCTTGGGGTTCCCACCTCTTCGGAGCGGGAGCCCTCTGGCCTTTCTGATAGGGGAGCCTTCGAGGGGATGAGGAGTGTACTAGCCCCAGGGCATAGTCAACGGTCAGCTCCATCAGCTCCTCCCACTACAGTGCCTGCTGATGTCTCTTCCCACTCTCTTGCTCCCGGACCCAGGGATCCAATGCCTCAGGTTTCCCCACTGGGAATATCTTCCTCTTCCGAGGCTTCTCCTGACCTGTCAGTGGAGCTTCTGCGTAAGAGGACATGTAAGAGGAAGCATGTGGACTCCCCTGAGTTCATTACATCTGACACCGACTTGGATGAGTCAGAGGGGTCCCCAAAGTCCCCCTCTGAGGATGTCTCTTTCTCAGACATCCTAGAAATCCTAAAGCAGAGGGGGAACTGGTCTTCCCTTAATCCTTTCGAGGACGAGTTGGTGTACCTGGAGGCGTTTGGTTCTCGACCCTCCACCTCCTGGGTGTCTCTGCCTTTCGACCCCATTATGGAAGTAGTGGCTCGGAAGGCGTGGTCGGCCCCGGATTCGGTGAAACCCACCCCTCGGAGGCCATCTAAATTCATCACGGCACCAGTTGACAAACAATTCTTAACAAAAGGTGTACCGGCAGAATCCATGGTGGTGGCTGCAGCCACCAAGAAGGAACTAGCTGATCCTTCAGTACCTATCCATCCTCCTAATAAGGATTCTAGGACCATGGATAGGTACGGTAAGCGGATGTTTTCTTCAGTGACCTTTGCCATGTGGTCGCTAATTACTTGTGTCACTTCACCTGCCTTCAGAGAGATATTCTCAAAGAGTTGGGAGAAGTCTTACAGGATCCGTCAGCAGCTGGGTCCCAGGATAAAATCAATTCACAGCTTGGTACCCTGAACTCGATTGTTAACTCCTCCATGCATCTAATTTCATATGCAACCGATGGAGCGAGTAGGGCCGCGGGCACAGGAGTGGCCTTAAGGCGTCACACCTGGATGCGGCTTTGTAATTTTGTGGACCCTTTCAAGGCGTCCTTCACAAATTCCCCTTTTGATGGTTCTGCTTTGTTCGGACCTCAAGTGAAAGATACCTTGACCAGATGCGAACAAGATGGCAAGACTCTTTCTGCCGTAGGAGTCCATTTCTCCACCCCTTCAAGACCATACCCTAAGGGTCAGAAGGGTGGGAAAATATGGTTCCGCAAATCTCAAGGAGTCACGCCTGACGCAATAGGTCAGTTTACCCCCAGAGGCAGAGGGGGTAACAACAACAGACGCTGCCCTAGGGGCAGAGGCGGTCCGCAGAAAGGGTAGCAGGGAGCCTCTCTTTGACAAACCCTTCCAGCATCCCTGAGATGTTGCCCAATTGTCCACCTTCGGAGGCAGTCGGGGGAAGATTGTCGCTGTAGACAAAAGCCTGGCTTTCCCTTACTCAAGACAAATGGGTACAGTCAATCATATCCGAGGGTTACAAAATTCCCTTTATCCAAACCCCAATTCAGCAAAAGGGAACCCTTCCAGATGTTCCACCCGGTCTAAGGGAACTAGCAGTACCAGAGATATCAAAACTGCTAGCAAAAAGAGCCATCCAGCCAGTCCCAGCAGACCAACTAGGATCCGGAATCTACTCAAGGTTCTTTTTGGTACCGAAAAAGACAGGGGACTGGAGACCAATATTAGATCTCAGCAAACTAAACAAGTTTGTAAAGAGAACAAGATTCCAGATGGTCACACTACAGTCCATTCTACCCTTTCTGGGCAAGGACAATTGGATGTGTTCCGGGGACCTTCAGGATGCGTACTATCACATCAAAATTTACAGGCGCTCCAGAAGGTTTCTCCACTTTCGGCTGGGGGCCAGTCACTACCAATTCAGAGCCCTGCCCTTTGGTCTCACTACAGCCCCCAGAGTGTTCACCAAATGTATGGCAGTGGTTACGGCTCACCTGAGATGGCAAGGATTCCAGGTGTTTCCATATCTAGACAGACTGGCTCCTCACTGCCACCACCAGGCATCAACTTCTCCAAGCCAGAGCTTACACCATTCACATTTGCAGAGGGCTAGGAATCTCTATAAATTTTGAAAAGTCTGCCTTGTCGCCTTGTCAGTCTATTACCTTTATAGGTGCCAACTTGGACACCGTACAACTTTCAGCAAAGTTAACAGATCAAAGGGTCTTAGATATTCAAAACCATGTCCATGTTCTTCTTCAGAGCGACAAAATTCAGGCCAGGTATGTCCTGAAAGTATTGGGTCTTATGGCGGCCGCCATAACACTTCTTCCTCTTGCACGTTTTTACATGCGTCTTCTACAGTGGATGCTTTTCGCCCAATAGTCTTTTCAGCAACTCCCTATGCACCACAAGATCATGATAACTCCAACTTGCAAAAGTCATCTGTCCTGGTGGATATTGTCCCCTCAAGTCCATCAAGGCAGACCCTTTGTTCCTCCTCCCCCGATCGCCACAGTTACATTGGACGCCTCCCTGATCTGGTGGGGGGAGCATTTTCAGGGCAGGATGGTCCATGGCACTTGACAACCTTTCGAACGCCACCTGCACATAAATGTCCTAGAGATGAGAGCAGTGCTTTTAACGTTGCAAGCCCTCCACGACTCTCTTCCCCTGGGAACTATTGCAATCCAAACGGACAATATGTCCGTAGTGTGGTATATCAACAAGCAAGGTGGAACCAAGTCCCATTCCCTGTGTCGATAGGCACTCAGACTTTGGCAATGGGCAATCTCCTCTCAGCGGTTTCTGATAGCAACGCATATCCCTGGGAAGTCCAACATCATAGTGGACAGGTTGAGCAGAGCTATACTCATGCCACATGAGTGGTCTCTCAAACAATCTGTGGCGGAAGAGATTTTTCAGAAGTGGGGCCTTCCTTGCTGCGATCTTTTTGCTACACCCCAAAACAGCAAATGCCCCAACTTCTTCACCCTCTTCCCCCTTCCAGGCCATCCCCTCAGAGACGCTCTAGTCCAAGATTGGCCCCGGGGACTTCTCTATGCTTTTCCACCCTTTCCTCTAATCCCACAGGTAATTCAGAAAGCAACCGCCTTGAGAGCCAAGTTGATTCTCATTGCCCCTTATTGGCCTCGACAGATATGGTTTCCGTTCCTACATCGTTATCTTTCGGTACAGCCTTGGCATCTGGACCCAGCTCCAGATCTGTTGACCCATCAGTTGGGGCAGCTGCACCAATCCCTACATTCTCTCAACCTCACTGCTTGGTTGCTCCACTTCCGTCTTTAGCCAGGCTTCCTATGATTTCTAATCCCGTCTGGGATATCATAGTAGCTTCCCTTAAATCTTCCACCAGAAGGATTTACACTAGTAAATGGAAACGTTTCTCCTTCTGGGCAAACGCAAGGAATATAGATCCCTTTACTGCCCCAATTCATTCGGTCTTAGACTTCCTATGCGAAATTTTTCATTCAGGTTCTTCTGCCTTTACAGTAAAAGTTCAGTTGGCAGCCATATCGAATTTTCATATAGGCTTATCGGACCACAATATCATGTCCCATAAGCTTTGCAAAGCTTTCCTTAAAGGTGTATTTTTACTTAAGCCTCCGATCAAAGACCCTGCACCTCAGTGGGATCTTAATTTAGTCTTAACATCCTTGATTCTTCCCCCCTTTGAACCTGCGGTCTCATGTTCATTGAAATTTCTTTCCTGGAAGACACTCTTCCTAGTCGCCATTACTTCTGCTAGGAGAGTATCTGAGCTTCACACCCTCTGCATTCGTCCTCCCTACTTAATCTTCCATAAGGACAGAGTTTCTCTAAGGACTAATCCATCCTTCTTACCCAAGGTGGCTTCGCAGACAAATTTAAATCAATCATTTGATCTCCCAGTTTTTTTCCCAAACTATACTAATAGAATGGAGCAAAAGCTACATTATCTAGATGTTCACCGCCAGCTCCGATACTATTTGGATGGAAGCAAACAAATAAGGAAGTCTGATCAACTGTTTTTATCGTATGCAGAAAATAAGAAAGGCCTTCCTGTGTATCTAAGGTAACCCTATCTAGGTGGCTGTCTTCTGTGATTACATCTATTTATCAACACAGAGGCAGAGAATTAACTTCTAAGCCAAAAGCCCATTCAGCTAGAGCACTAGCTACATCTACAGCTTTTCAAGCTAGACTACCAATAGACACCATCTGTGCGGCAGCCACGTGGGCCTCCAGGGACAGAGCAAAATTTGGTTCCACCATTCTCAAGAGTCTGTTCCAATGAGCCACCCAGGATGAAGGTGCTAGGGACGCGGTCCCATCCAGCAAGAATGAAGGCGAGATTGACAACTTAGCATTGAGAAGTTATGTACCTGCCATAACGTTCCATGTTAGTTGTCTTCTCTCGCCTTCTTTCTTGCGTCCCACCCACCATCCCCCTAGCCTGGACAGACCGAGAAGATCTTCCCTTCTTTGAAGGGTCCTTATATTCCCTTGTTTCACCATCTAGGTGTCCTAGGATATCTATAGTGTAGATAACGATCTTTGGGGGGTTTTATCCCTCTTCCTCCTCCTTTCCAGTTGGAGGATTTTGTTTTATTGGCCTATGCTAGGTTTTTCAGCTTCCAAACGAGATCTGGGGAGTTATCGCCTAGCATCATGGGATATAGGGTTGCCTCGAGCCGGTAAAATAAGCTCTCGAGCTTTAGTAAGTGGCTGAGTCGGAGCCGAGGATCGGCTCCGAACCCATCCAGCAAGAAAGAAGGTGCGAGAAGACAACTAACATGGAACGTTATGGTAGGTACATAACTTCTCATTTCTGTGCATGAATGCTGTTTTTAGCTAAGGGCTTAATTACTCATTAGGGTCCCTTTTGGTGGTGAAAGTTTACTGCTTTTTTGAGCTTTTGATGGTTGTGTGTGAATTTAAGGATTAGGAAGTGCTTAAAATTGGGCCTATTTTTTAATGTTGTAGTGCTCGAGTACACTTCGTGACAATTTTTTATTTTCTCTGTTGGAGTGCGTTAACTGTTACCGCTTCATTTCTGCCAGGATTTGAGTCATGTTCTTATAGTTTTACAAAAAAGAGGAACTGTTTGGGGAAGTCTAAGTGTATGCGTATGTGTGCTGCTTATGAACACTTGATTGATAACTTACCTTTCCATCAACTTGTTCCAGCACTTATTGGCTTTCAAATCTCTTGTCTGCAGCATGGACACTTACTCTGATCCTGCCGGCTGTTCTCTTACTGTACCCAGAAGAAAAAGCAAAATAACGAGCCATTGTCACCAATATGGACTCATTCAGTGCGTCAGCCATTGGTGGATGAACCTGTAGTGGATATTTATTGTTCCTGAGCCCACTCACGTGTTTCTCTGGGTTTTTCAAGTGTAGTCCAGCTACATCCTTTTCAATTGTTCCAGTCTAGTACAGACACGGGAGAACTATTTTCTGTGGATTTGAGAGACATCCCAAGAGAAAATTCATGGGGAAATAGCTCTCGATAGGGTGGAACTGCCATTTCCAAGTCAGTCTTTTATGAGTGTATTACATGCAAAGAAAAGAAAAAAAAACAAAGGTTAGATATTGTGTATCTGAAGTCATGGATGTCTGGTAGATGATTTTCTTACCTTAACCAGACAATTATTATAGGTTGTTAATCATGGTTCTAAGATATTCATACTTAAGGGCAGTTTCCCTAAAAAAATTCCTGATAAAAAGCTTCTTCTCCTGCAGATTCCGAGGGTCTATATCAGTTCAACAAAACAGCACATCATCGAATACAACAACAATTGCATCTGCAATGCAAATTGTGGCCTGCTACAGATCACTCTCCATGATTCAGGACCACCACTCTGCCTTTCTGGAGACACTGGAAAACATGAAGGTCCTACCGAACACTCTGATATTGGGCGATTTCAATTACTCTACCATTAACTGGGAAAACTACTTGAGTACAAACTCCCAGGCTCAGCGCTTCCTGGAATTTATCAAATCAAATGCCCTGGATCAGCTGGTAAACTCCCCTACCAGAGGCCACAACATATTGGACCTGGTCGTCATCAACATGGGCGACAGGTGTTCCGCACCAGAGGTCAACCCATCACTGGTTAGATCAGACCATAAACTAATCACTCTGGATGTCCTCACCCCACCACCACCCCCAGCCAAGGAAACCACAGTGAAAAACTTTTCTAAAGCAAACTTCATCTTACTTAAGGCAGAGGTGGCAAGTTTCACAGCCCCCACGCTAAAGGATAACACTGCCCAAGATGCAGAATCCTTTACAGTTGCACTCTATGAGCACCTACAAGGATGCATAGATCGTGCCATCCCTAGCAAAACTAAGACTCACTCCCCTAAGAGAAGGAAACCAGTCTGGTGGACCCCTGCCATAAACAGGTTATGCAACAAAAGGAGGAAACTAGTTCAGAAAAAAAGCAAATCCCAAGAAGGAAATACATCCCTGATCAGTATCAGTAAGAAACTAAGGTCCCTCATAAAATCATCCAAGGCTAACTTTGAAAGAAAAATAGCCAAGGATGCAAAAGATAACCACAAAGCCTTCTTTAGCTATGTCAAGAATCTAAGCGGCAACTCGCAGATATGCTCTGAGCTAGTGCAAAATAGCACAAAATATACTGAACCTACTGATATTGTCAACATCCTGGCAGATAGATTCAGTGCAAACTTCACCTCCCTCTCACCTTCAAAAGGGCCCACAACAATACCGGAAAAGTGTAGTGTCCCAGAAATCACAGAAGCACAGGTGAAAACAGCACTTTCAAAAGCCAAAAACACAGCATCAATGGGGCCAGATGGTGTCCCAGGCTGCATCTTGCACGAACTACAGAACAAACTAACCCCCCACCTAAACATGCTGTTCAACCTCAGCCTCTCCACCGGCTATGTGCCCATAGAATGGCGCACAGCAATGGTTATTCTGCTCCTCAAAGGAGGGGCCACAACTGACCCTGGTAACTCGCCCCATAAGCCTGGCTAGCCTGGTCTGCAAGGCTATGGAGCGCATCATCATGGAACTCATTAACAAAGGCATTGGGAACCTCCAAACACTTGACCCGACCCAATTCGGCTTTGTTAAGGGCAGATCATGCTTACTAAACCTGATTGACTTCTTCGAGACTGTCACCAAGGCCGTAGACGAGGGAAAGGTGGTTCACACAGCCTATCTTGATCTCGCCAAGGAGTTCGACACCATTCCTCACTTGGGTATTATAGAAAAACTCACTAGCCTGAACATAAACCCCTATATCACAAGATGGGTTGCCAACTGGCTTACAGACAGAACTCACACGGTAAGAATAGTGGGCTCCAGGTCCGACTTTAAACCAGTCACAAGTGGTGTCCCACAAGGCTTGGTCCTGGGACCCCTACTGTTCGGCATATACTTTTCAGAAGTATAGGAAAACACAGAAGGACTATGGCTAACCAAGTTCGCCGATGACTGCAAACTGGGAGCCATAATTGACTCTCCAGCTGACATGGACATCCTTCAAAAAGGCCTTACTGAGACAGACACCTGGTGTCAAAGTCATGGACTCAAGCTAAATGCCAAAAAAATGCATAGTCATCCCGTTTGGGAAAAACAAAACACCAAAGAATTACCACATATGCGGCAGCTCCCTTAATACAGAAGAGGTAATAAGAGATCTGGGGACCCAGGCAGATAATAATCTCTTCTTTGGCAATCATATTGCCAAAGTAGTTAGGAAATCCTTCTATGTGACCCATCTAATTACTGAAGGGTTCGCATCTAGAAATAAAGAGGTTAGAGTATCCCTCTACTCGTCACTCATCAGACCCATCATAGAGTACAATGCCCCATTTGGGATGTACCTCACAAGACACTTCCAACAGCTGGAAAGGCCACAAAAGCACCTCACCAAGAGAATTACTGGCCTCAAACATATGTCCTATGCAGCCAGACTGAAAAAACTCTGGCTGTACTCAGTGGCATATCGCTTACTCAGAGGTGATCTCTGCCTGACTTACAAAGCCATGTCCAACTCAGAATTGATGGACATGCTCCACCTAAAGAAATCCAAGTCACTGCGAGCCACGCGCTCTAGTGAGCTAAACCTTGCCACAACAATAAATAGAACATGCTGGAGGGATAGATTCCTGTCACAGAGACTCCCCATGCTTTGGAACAAAATTCCTAACTACATTAGGCAGAGACCCTCACTAACACTCTTCAAGAGAAACCTTGACGAGTGGATGGGTAACAGAAAATACACCCTGGGATCACTTCATTGACTCTGCTTGACAGAGGCTCAATTAATTAATCAATGGGATGGCGAAAGCCGACACACTCTGGCTAGGCTTATAAATGCCCTCGGGTAGATAGCCTAGTACCTACCTATGAACCTCGAACTTCTAACCATGAAAGCTAAAAACATCGAAAGCTCAGAACAGCAATTTTTTTTCCCTGGGAAGAATTCACTGTTCCGAGAAACACACACAACACAAGCACACCAAAAAACAGCAATTCACACACATACACTTAAAATCCTACATCTAACCCTACACTAAACTGTACATACAGTACTATCTATCCACTATCCTTAACCCAAACCCTAACCCTAAGGTCTGTCACTATCGCACACTCACCTCACCAGTGCCCTAACCCTAACTCACATATCCCACCCAAACCCTAAAGTCTATCACTATTGCACACTCACCTCACCTGCGCCCTAACCCTAAGTCACATACCCCGCCCTAACCCTAACGTCCACACAATCGCACACTTACCTGAACCCAACCCGTAACTTTCTACCACTGTGCTGAAAATAGCAAAGCCACAGAAACGGACAACCGAATTCTTTCCCTAGGAAAAAATTTGGTTATCTGCAGCTTTGCTATTTTCAGTGTTAATACTTTGAATGGTCTAATATCGACCCGATTCTGAAGCCTGTAACTATAATTCTGTAGAAACTTGGTCCTCTTTATCTCCTTTGGAGGAATTTTCTTTTCTCAGTGTGTTTCCATGTTTAATGAAGTATTTTTTGTGGGAACAGGTGGATGTTCCCACTGAATTTCAGAGATACTATGATATGTTACAAGTTGATATAGCTCATTCTACATCTACCTCTCCCATCTTGCCAGCCCTGGAGGATATGTTTAATGCTGCCTATAATAATCTTGACTGTCAAACTTCAGTTCCCAAAAAGGTTGATAGGCAGCATAAACTACTTCAAACTAACATTTTTTTTCTCATCTTAGATCAGATCTAGTTGCGGGGTGTACCTTTTCGCCAGCTGGAAACAGGCTATTCGTTTATAGCAACCCCTTCCCTGTGGACAAAAATAAAAGGTATTAGACAGATATGGAAAGAGAATTTTCTCTTCTTCCACCTTAGCTTATAGAATACCTAACTACCAGAGACATACGTTGAAGTATATTCTGTTTTGTGCATTTTTTGGGAATACTTAATTTCCCTTCCTTCAGAGGTTAGCACCTTTCTGAACTTTATTTTTTCCAAATGTTTTACTAGTGTCTAATCATGCTTTGAAGAGTGTGTATGACTGTGCAGATGCTGTGTCTAGGGCCACTTCTACTGCTACAGTGTTGAGGATGTATGCCTGGGTATATAATCAAATGTTTGCTGATGAAGTAAAATCTGACATTATAAACTCTACTTTAGAAAAGGAGGTTTTGTTGGGCCCTTCTGCTGCCCAAAACAATTTAATGAAAGAGTAAAGTTAATTCAGAAAGTGTCTAAGATTTTTTAAGCTGCCTTTACAAAGTGTCCAAATCCTTTTCCTTTTGAAAAACCAAGTAATCCTTGCCACCTCAAGGGAAACAGAGTAAAAAACAGATGGCAAGAATGAAACAACAAGAAGCAGTGATTTTTGTTTGCCAAAAAAGGGACAGTCTGGTGTTGCAGAATAATTATGCTAAAATTCTATTCCCCATACCCAACCCTGCTGCCCCTTTCACTCTTGCCAAGAAACTGGCTCTTCACATTCCTTTGTTAACAGATTACATCATACTATTGGGTGCAGAAACTGATTCAGGAGGGTTACAGCTGGAACTGGATACAAATACCTTCCTTCAGAGGAATTCCTCCCCATCCTCTGAACCAAAAATAATTTTTCCTTAGGTTCTTCATCATTTATTCTCCCTAGGTGTCATAGTATCAGTGCTTTTAGATCAAAAGTGCAGACACTGCTACACCAGAATGTACTCTTCTCTTACATGTCATTCCAGATAATTAGTAGTTTCACACAATCTAAGTTACCCATCCCCTACACCCTACCTCACTCTACTCGTTCACCATATCTCTCTCTCTTTTGCAGGTGACATCCACCCCAACCCTGGACTGGTATCTAACATCAATCTCACCAGACTATCCACTCAACCCATGAAACCAAAGTCCATTCGCCTCACTACACTTAATACACAAAGCCTTAGAAACAACATTCTGGCTCTCACATAACCACCCCGACATAACCGCCATTTCTGAAACCTGGCTCAGATCCTTTATAAAAGACAATGAAATTCTGCCACCAGGATACCAAATCATTCGCAATGACAGACTTCACAAAAAAGGAGGTGGAGTAGCTATTATCTACCTCTCATCCTTTATCTTAACTCCCTATACCAATAAAATACCAACCTTTGCCAACGTTGAAATTACAATAGGTCTACTAAAAATAAACAACAAAAATTCAAATCCAAGGTGGTAATGAACCAGAACCAGACAGATGAACAATAAAAAACACTGTTTAATCCAACCAGTTTGAAATAGCAGATCCAACGAATATCAAGCAGTAAAACACCAAATCCAATAACGTTAAACGCGCTTTCACTTTGCCAATACAAAGCTTCATCAGAACAAAGAATTATTAAATCAAGGTGTTTAAATATACTATGCTATAATCTAATAATTGAATAATTAATTGATTTACTTAAAAAAATTGATTTTCTTAAAAAGACCATGCTACAAAGGAAAACGAAGTGTCAATACTGTAAACTATTAAAAAGTGTTAGTCAATAATAAAATACAATAATCTATATAAAATAAATATTCCGTTCTCCTCATATAATACATATATATCTAGTACTACGAAATAATAATTAATATACAAACTAATGAACATAAAAATCAGTTAAAACCATAACCTAAAGTTATATTCATAAACGAATGTAATGCGACGAGTAACATAACCTATGTACTACTCATACCCTTAGCTCAATATACAAAAATCACCCTAGTGGGAAAATACATGTGGAAATACACACACAGAATATTGAAACAACATGTAACCTTACTTGACAACATACTGAAAAAGCTAGACAGGCCAAGTTGTGATGTCTTAATAGTGTACATGTCGTGATGGTAGAAGGCATTTATACACTTTTTAAACAGTGTTTTTTATTGTTCATCTGTCTGGTTCTGGTTCATTACCGCCTTGGATTTGAATTTTTATTGGCTTGTGCTATCGTTTTGGGTTTCTTAAAAATAAACAACCACAAGTCCATATGTATCGCTGCCCTCTATATTCCCCCAGGCTATAACATCAAAACACTTGAAGACATCCTATCCTGGTTTTCCTCCAACATAAAAAATGAAACCTATATTCTCGGTGATACCAAGATCAACTGGAACACTATTAACTCTGAAGCCCCTTCCCACACAAACAATCTGTACAATTTCTCCCAACTAATAGGTTCATAGGTTCATACTAGGCTATCTGCCCTAGGGCATTTATAAGCCTAGCCAGAGTGTGTGTGGCTTTCACCACCCCTTAGGATGAGAATACTATACCCATTAGTTTGCTGTGCCTCTGTCCAGCAGTGACACAGAGATGATTCCCGGGGTAAACCTACGATCTCCCATCCACTCGTCAAGATTTCTCTTGAACAGAGTCAGTGAGGGGCTCTGCCTCACATGGACTGGGATTCTGTTCCATAGTGTAGGGAGTCTCTGGGTGATGAATCTGTCCCTCCAGCACGTCCTATTTATATCCGTGTTGAGGTTTAAGTCTCTTGCTCTCGTGGTTCTGGTGGATTTGGATTTTTTGAGGTGGAGCATGTCCATTAATTCCAGGTTGGACATGGCCTTGTATGTCAGGCACAGATCACCTCTGAGCAGACGGTATGCGACTGAATAGAGCTGGAGTTTTTTCAGTCGGGCATCGTATGACATATGTTTGAGCCCCTTTATCCTTTTGGTGAGGAACTTTTGGGGTCTTTCCAACTGATGGGGCGTTGTACTCAATCATTGGTCTGATAAGTGAAGAGTACAGGGGTACAATGACCTCTCCTGATCTGGATGTGAATCCCTTCATGATCAGGTGGGCAATGTAGAAGGTCTTCCTAACCACTTTGGCAATGTGAATGTCAAAAGAGAGGTTACTGTCAACTTGGGTCCCCAGGTCCCTGATAACTTCTTCCGTATTTAATGGATTACCACCTATGTGGTAATTAGGGGTTACCTTGTTTTTCCCAAAGGGTATGACTATACATTTTTTGGCATTTAGCTTAAGGCCATGGCTCTGGCACCAGTTATCCATTTCTATGAGACCTCTCTGGAGGATGTCTGTGTCTGATGGAGTGTCAATTATGGTGCCCAGTTTGCAGTCATCTGCAAATTTTGTCAGCCACAATCTCCCTATGTTTGCCTGCACTTCAGAAAAATAAATGCCGAACAAGAGGGGGCCCAGTACTGAGCCCTGTGGGACACCGCTCGTGACCAGCTTAGAGTCTGACATGGCACCAGCAACTCTAACCCTGTGTGTTCTGTCCTTAATATATTCTCCAACCAGACCAAATAAAGATGGTACCTCTGGAACCATCATTGACTGGATCCTAACAACTCACCCTAACTATATCACCAAAGCAAGAGTAATACCAGACCCTCTCAGCGTTTACTTACCAGCCTTCCCTGACCGGCTCCTATCTTCTCTACAAAAATACCACCACTACATCCAAACCCGTAACCTCTCCTCTTACAACCCTCTAACTTCCTCAGAATGCCTAAAGCATACTGACTGCTCCCCTCTAAAACTCCTTCCTCTAGATGATGCTGTATCCTATTTCAAGCCATTCATTCCTAACACTCCTCAACAAGCAAGCCCCCCCCACCCTCGAACCAAATGCATCAAAACCAGTACTTGCCCATGGTTATCAAAAGAAACTAAACTACCATGCACCAGAGAGACAAAAAATGGAAACAATATCAAAAACAAAAAAAAACAACTCCCTCCTAGAGTTTAAGCAACTTCGAAACTCCACAAAAAAGGTAATAACTAAAGAACGCAAAGCCCACTATTGCAAACTTCAGTCCTTGCACTCAACAAATCCCAAAAAGTTCTGGGGCTCTATCTCATCCATTCTGCACCCTGGTAATAAAGAAAACCCGTGTCCAAATCCCACCCTCACTGACCTTGACACAGCCACCCAGTTCAACCCATTCTTCATAGACTGTATAGCTAAACTATACACCTCCTTCCCATCCTCCTCCTCCAGCCTCAGCCCCAACCACCACCCCAGTCACCTACCTTCCTCCACACCCTTCCATCTTACTCCCATTCCCACATGGACTATAAAAAGACCAACTCAAACCCTGTCACAATGCACCTGACAATCTTCCACCTACGTTCCTCAAACAATCTGCAGACAGCATCACCTATCCTGTCTCTATTCTTATAAATAGATCCATACAAGAATCTTATGTTCCTTCTATCTGGTGCCACGCTTACATCATTCCCCTCCACAAAGGTAGCAAAAACTCTGATACCACCAACTTCAGGCCTATTGCCATCCTTTACCCTCTCTCTAAAATTCTAGAAAAAACTATCCAAGCTCAACTCATAACACACCTAACCCTAAACAATCTCCTCTCCTCTACCCAACATGGCTTCCGCCCTGGCCACAGTACCATGACTGCCCTTCTTTCCTTTCTTGGAACTATCAACCTTGAATGCAACTCTGGCAAATTTGTATCTGCACTATTTCTACATCTGTCAAAGGCCTTTGACACCATCTCCCACAACTTACTCATTTCCCAACTCTTCCCCTTCATCTCTCTTCCACCACCTTAGCTTGGTTTTCCAACTACCTGTCTAACCGCCAACAAGCTGTCCAATGGAAAACTTCAATCTCCCACTTCCTACCTACACCCACCGGCGTCCCACAACGTTTCCATTCTTGGTCCTCTACTCTTCAATATTTTCATTAACAACTTCCACCACTCTATCCCAGAATCTTCTGTTATCCAATATTCAGATGTCGCTACAGTCATCTGCTCAGCCTTCTCCCCCTCCAAGCTCCTAGCAAAAACCAATTAGCCTTCTCCAAAACAGAAACCTGGATGCAATCCAACCATCTGGCTCTAAATGCAAATAAAACTAAACTTATGATTTTTTCCCTTACTAAAAACTCCATGATTGACAAAAACTCATTCACCGTGCACAACCAGAACAACACACCCCTTGAACTTGTTCCCAACACCAAGCTTCTTGGCATCATCATTAATGAAGAACTAAAATTTGATACCCACATCCACTCCTCAGTCAAGAAAACCCACCAAAAACTAGGTCTCCTCTACAGGCACAACTGCTTCCTCACCCCCTCAACCAGACAAACCCATGCATCTACCTTCCTTCCCACCTCTCTTATGTATGGTGCCCCTCTGTTCACCAATCTCCATCTTAGCTTACTATCCAAACTCAAATCTTGCTACCACAAAATCTGCAAATTTGCAACCAATTCAAAAAACTTGCCCCACCACTGCCACTCCCTCCACACCCTCAAATGGCTTGAGCTACCCAACTACTTTAGTTACCTACAACTCAACATTGCCCACAGGCTTATCTTTAAACCTGCCATTTGCCCTTCTCTTGCTACATTCTTAAAACCCTATAGTCCCAACCACTCACTCAGATCCAAAAACCAAAATCTCCTTCAGGTCCACAAACCATCACACCCTCCTGGCCAACTACTACTGTCCTACTCTTTAGCTAAACAGTGGAACTCTCTCCCCTCCCACCTATACAACCTACCAAACCATACCAATTTCATATCTCAGCTATTCTCTCATCTTTCTTCCAAATGGGAATGCCCATGTCACACTCCAACATAACCCCTTTCAAACCCCCCTCTCTTTTTCTACCTTGCTCTGAAATATTCTCCAATTACCATCTACTATAGGTTCATAGGTAGGTACTAGGCTATCGGCCCAAGGGCCTATGTAAGCCTAGCCAACAAGGTTCCCTGGCTTATGCTACCCAAGAAAGTTATTTTCCTGTGCCACTGTCAAGCAAAGACACAGAAGTGATCCCCGGGGGGTATTTCCTATTTCTCATCCACTTATCAAGATTTTTCTTTTAGAGTGTTAATGAAAAACTTTGCTTGACATAGATGGGTAGCCTGTTCCAGAGTATGGGAAGTCTCTGGGACAGGAATCTATCCCTCTAGCATTTCCTGTTTATTGTGGTGACAAGGTTTAGGGCCCTAGAGCGTGTAGCTCGGAGGAATTGGGATTTCTTTAGGTGTAGCATGTCCAACAGCTCTGGGTTTGACATAGCTTTATATGTTAGGCAGAGATCACCTCGGAGTAGACGATATGCTATGAAGTAAAGCTGGAATTTTTTGAGGCGGTCAGTGTAGGGCATTTGTTTGAGGCCAGTAATCATCTTTGTGAGGTACTTTTGTGGCCTTTCCAGCTGCTGCAGATGTCTTGTGAGGCACATTCCAAAAGGGGCGTTGCACTCTATACTCGGTCTAATGAGTGTAGAGTAGATTGCTTATATCTCAACCAAAGACAGTCTGTCCCCTACCAGGGACAGATCTTCTCTCTTCTATCTGATGTACTATACTTTCCAAATAAATATACTGATACTTCCTCTATGCACAAGGTTCACCTTACCTACTGAGGGCTAGTAACTATATGTTTAAATGTTAATCTACTAAAGTCTTATAACTTAATGTTTAACCTTTCTGTTTGAACTATTGTTTTTCTATTGTAACATGTAAAATGTAATGTCTTGGAGCTTTTCTCCCTGGGCCTCCACTGAAAACGGGCTCTTTATGGCCCAGTGGACTTCCCCGGTCATCAAACTTAAATAAATAAATAATAAATAAATTGTTCCAAAGAAAAAGCTTTCTTGGAGACCAGTTCTAGATCTGTCCTTTCTGAATCTGTATGTGAAAATACCAGTGTTCAAAATACTGACTATTCGCATATTTATTTACTGAGATGAATTACTTATCTTTGCAGAGTCTTTTTCTAGATGTGAAGAGTCCTTAACATGGGTTTCGTCTATTCTTGCCAATCTGAGATCCCACATAAATGTACAAAAATCCTCCTTGACTCAATCACACAAGATTGTGTTGCTTGGATGCCTTATAGATACTTCTTAGCAAAAGTTTTTTGTTACACAGGAGAAGGCGGATTTTTTCATCTGAAAACATTCCCGAGTTTCTCTAGTCAGTCTCAGAATTCTGCAAGAGAATATCTCAGGATTCTAGGGTTCATGGCTTCTGTGATACTAATTACGAAAGTAGTGTTCAAGTGGAATAACAAAACAAAACCAAAATCCACTGATGATATGAACCAACAAGCAAAGAATCAACCACAGGAACTGACAACCCAAGAATTTAGCATAAAAACATCCTTATTCACTACTTTTGTCCACCAAGTATCAGACTTTTTTTTTTATTTTTGATGAAGTCTGATGCTTGGTGGATGAAAGCAGTCAGTAAAGACATTTTTATGCTTGCTGGTTTGTATTATCAGTGGATTTTGCTTCTATGATTCTCATGAGTCCTCTCACCAGGTTACACATAAGAAAAATTCAGTGGTTTGTAAAGAACACACGGACCCAACATATTCATCCTATAGAATTTCAAATTCCAGTTTTGGGCTTTGTGAAAAAGGAACTGGACTGTTGGAGACAACAAATAACTCTAAATCCAGGTCTCCCCTTTTCTTCTCAGACCCCAACTCATTCTATAACTACAGACTCCACAGATTTTGGTTAGGGAACAGTTTTTATGGAAGTAAAGGTTCAAGGCTTGTGGAATTCCATTGACAGACCAAAGCACATAAATGCCAGAGATGTTGGTTGTAATCCATTCCTTAAAATCTCTTCATTAACATTAGCCTCTGTACATGTTCAGGTGAATACTGACAACACCACAGTGATACAGTACATAAACAAAGGAAAAAGTGAGCCAAAAACAACAATAAACAAATAAAAAGTCTTGAAGAATTTCAAGTAATCACCAGCCAAGAACACTTTAATTGTAAAAATCCTTAACGGTGAAGTTATACAGAGCGTTTTCGTCCGAGTGCCACCCAGACTTCTTCAGAAATAAAACAGTTGCCACAACAGTTATTACACATTTATACCCTAAACTTAATTCACAAATTAGACAATTACCTTTTAAAATCACTTAACAATTAACTATTGGTTCCAAAAAATGGGGGAATGAAGTATATAGATAAAAAAATGTGTGTTTCATTTCATTACATTGTAAAACTGTATATGTATATAAACATTTAAAAACAGTAAACATTTGATAGATGTTATAAATATATATATATATATATATATATATATATATATATATATATATATATATATATATATATAAATGCAGTTATTATAAACATGAAACAATAGAGATATGTAATATAATATAATAAATATAATTTAAAAACACAAATAAATACAATTAAATAATTTACAGTTTAGCTGATTTCAATTTGAGGAGTGGTAAAATGGAAATGGAATAATTTAATCCTGGGGTTCTATTGGCTTCCAATTTAATTTGCCAAAGAGCTTCTCTATGTTCTAATTTAATTTCCCAGGCCCCCCCCCCCGATGTCCTTAGAAACCATTTCAATTACAAAAAATGAAACTGAGCATTACTACATACTAATGTATGCCTATAAAGTGCATTAGTTTTGTTTTTCTTATTAACATCATTAATATGTTCGTAAATTCTGCGTTTTAAATGTCGCTCTGTTTTACCCACATAAAATGCATCACAACATCTACATACAACAATGTAGACCAGCCCTTGTGAATTACAATTGCAATAATTATTAGTACTAATAGTTATCCCTCTAGCCTGTAAAAATAATTCTTCACCTTGTAAAATGTATCTACATTGATTACAGGCACCACATTTAAAGGTCCCTTGTCTTCTAAATGAAAAAGTACTAGAATTAGCAGCTTGTTCTAATGCATTTTTAATATTCTGTCCCTTCTTATATACAACTTGGAGGGGTTTATTTTTAAACACATCTAGATCAGTAAATTCTGAAAATCTCTTCCATTCCCTGTCCAAAATAGCCCTAATTTGATGTGCATTATTACTAAAATTAGTAACAAAAGCTCTGCTGAAATCAACCTGACTATTATTCCGTATAGGACCTACTGAATAGAGAGATAAACCTTTACCAAGTACTGGTGAGAATCTGTCATTTCTCCCTAAAATAACTTGTTGTTGTATGTCAAGAATGAGATCTGAAGGGTATCCTCTATCCTTAAGCATTTCCTGCAAAATCTAGCATTCCTTAATAAAATCTTGATCTTGTGATGTCATACGACTGACATGGACATATTGTCCCTTAATTATACTCTTTTTCTGAGACATGGGATGATCACTACCATAACTGATATAAGTATTAGAAAATGTAGGTTTTCGATAAACCAGCAAGCAGAGTGGTTGGCTATGATGGCTTGGGAGATAGTTCTACAACAATACTTAACCCACCAAGCATTTTGCATTCCATCAGAGCAAAATGTAGTGGCAGATAAGCTGAGCAGGACCAGATCTGACCTTCAGAAATGGAAACTGAATGATGTTGTCTTCCAGGCATTGATCCAGTTGTGGGGACCATCTCAAACAGATCTGTTTGCCTCCTTCCAAGACAAACAACTGAACAAATTCTGGTCCAAGACTCCTTACAAGCAAGCTTGAAAAACAGAACCATTTTCATTCCATGACTGGAAATGTTCCTTTATGCAAAAGCAAGCCTGAAAAACAGAACCATTTTCATTCCATGACTGGAAATGTTCCTTTATGCATTTCCACCCATTCTAGTGATACCTAGGGTAATTCTGAAGATTCAGCAGGATTCTTCAAAAGTCTTTGTGGTGACTCCCTTTTGGCCTAGGAACTTTGGTTTCCTTTCTTATTGGCCATGGGCAATTGCCACAAGTTTCCTCAAAGACTGGATCTATTTACACAAGACAGATGTAGTTTGATGCACCCCATTTTCAAACAATTTCATCTGACTGTCTGGATAATTAAATTTTGATGCCTTTTAGGCACGTCTTTCATGAGGACTTGCAGCAGGTATTAAAAGGAGGCAAGAAAACTGCCTACTAGGAGATCTTTTGGCAAGTAGAAGAGAATTTCTAGCTGACGCATAGCCAGTAACCAGGGTCCCATCAAGGATTATGTACCACTAGATGTGAAATATTTGTGTGAATTACTTTCCTTAGGTCTGTCTTACACCTCTGTCAGGGTATATCTGGCTGCCATTTCAGCATTTTTGCCCATGAATCCTCCTCTTTCTTCTCTGTTTTTGGTAAAACTGTTTTTTAATGGGGTTATTTTTTAGACCTCCTAGAAAACATGTGGCCTTTTCCTGGAATCTTAACTTTGTGATAACAAAGCTAATCTTCAGCAGACACACACTGCCTTATTGATATAGGTAGTAATGCCCTGCTACCCTCCTCTGGCAGTCTGTCAAAGCTCGGAAACCCTCCCATTGCGTGACTGTGAGTAAGAAGGACCTTGCAGGAACATAACAGTGCTTCACAATCACAGACAGAACCCTTCCAGTTTTCTTGTGCCACAGTCAAAAAAAGATCATTTGGAGTATTTGTTCTCTCTGCTGCAGATCTCAGATAAGAAACTTCTTTTATGTTTTATTTCCTCCCTCTGGCTTTTCAGTCAGTGCTTGAATAATGTATTCTGCTGTTTTGACTGTTTTTTTCTGATTAGAAATCTTATATATACTCTTAGTTGTACTTTGACTAGCACGGTAAGGCCTGTTGATTAAAAGCTTCATTTGGACATTTTGACAGGATACCCAACCAAGTAACACAAACTGAGAAATCACAAAGCAGGCTGGTGTTACAAGAAACAAGGATAAAATTTATTCTTAAGCGCTTTCGTCACAGATTACAGTTGACTTCTTCAGAAAAAACAGAGTGCCTCCACCCCACTCCTTAAATACTCATTACAAACACATTCCAAACCAATTTGTAAAAAACATCATAGGCATTTATTTTATTTTACATTTGTTGACCGGGCTAGTCTAGCTGGAGAAAATTCCATTTTCAGTAGAGGCCCGGGGAGAAAAGCTCCACAAAAATAAGTACATAGAGACAAAAAATATTAGTATGCATGTTAATGAAACAATAATAACAAACTGAACAATTTAAGATTGTTACTACAAGTGTTAATTTCTATCATACATATTTACAAGAAAATAAGAAGCTATATGTCTTAAAATTAAAGGTGCATGAATTAATTACTTCCCCTCACAGTTACAGACTAGGGAAAAAAGATGTTAAATTTTATACAGAAAAACTGAGATACATGTAAGATATGGATACAGGGAAAGTAGGTAAAGAAAAAGAGTGTAAAGAGTAACGGGAAAAGAATAAAATAAATAAAAGGGAATTAGATTATGAAAAGTATGAAGTTAGGACAGTAATAGGCAGTGAAGCAAATTAGAAGACAGTGTGGGAGGAAGGGAAGAATGCCAAGTGGAGAAGTAGAGTCAGAGAAGAGGTAGTTATAGTAAAGTTAAAGTTTGGGAATCAGGTTAATCAGGTTTGCTACAGGAGCAGAGCCAGTGATTTTGGAAGTGGAGTTTAATATTTTGTTTGAAGAGAGGCAGTGATGTAATCTTTGTTATGTTGTTAGGCTGGCTTGAACTACAAAACCTTCTGTTAATCCCTCAACTCACTATTGCCCATAAAATCTTATACCAACCAAACAAAACCCCAATTCTTTCTAAACTTTTAATCCCTTATAACAACCTAAACTCCCTTCGTTCATCCAGTAAACTTATGGCTACCATAACAAAGACTTATAATTCCGCCGGTGACTCTCTCTTCAATAATACTGTAGGAAGGAACTGGAATCTGCTTCCTAGCGACATTACACTTACTACATCTCTGCCTCTCTTTAAACACAAAATCAAAGATTACTTCCAAAGCCACTGGCTCTGTTCCTGTTCAAAACCTGACTAATCCTTTACCTCCTCTGCGCTATCCTACTACTCTGCACTTTCCTACTGCTTTACTTTCCCTCTCTCTTACTGTATTCTGCTTCAGTCTACCTCCTTTTAGAGTATTCTGTTTCATCTTACCTCTATGCTAATCTGTCACTACTTTCCCTTCTCTTTTCTTATACTGCTTCCCTTCCTCATCTCGTATTTTAGTGCTTCTCTTTCTCCTTCTGTTACTAAGATTAGTTCTTTATAATATTATTAATCTATTTTGCTCTCTGTTTTGTGCCTTGTTCTTGATGTTATTTCAGCTACTTAATGTTATTTTTATAAATGTGATCCTCTCTTTGTATATATCTGTTATTGGTACTATATTTTTTATTTGTCTATTCATCTATGATGATTTTGTCCATTTGCTTGTCTATTGTAACATTTTGTGTTCAATTTTATGTGGAGCTTTTCTCCCCGGGCCTCTACTGAAAATGGAAATGTATCCAGCTAGACTAGCCCGGTCAACAAATGTAAAATAAAATAAATAAATAAATAAATAAATAAATAAATAAATGTTGCTAGGTAACGAATTCCATTTTGAACCTACAGAATTGGTAAAAAGGGAGTCACCAGCAGTGTTGTTTGATTTTATGGAACTAGTCAATAGCTTTGTAGATGAGCGGAGAGAGTTGAGATTATTATAGGGGATTATGAGTTGAGAGAGTATAGGGGTGTTGTTTGGTTGGTACAGTATTTTGTGGGCAATGGTAAGTTGGTGGATTGCAAGATAGTTCTGATACTCTAGCCAGCCTAGTTGCTTCAAGTTAACACAGTGATGAGTTCTGTAGGTGTTACCTGTAGTTCAGCGGGCAATGTTATTGTAGCAGGTAGTTAGTTTGTTTAGGTTGTTCTTCTTGAGGTTGGTGAAGATAGGTGAGGCATAAAGAAGAGTAGAAATAAGATGGGAGTGAGCAATCCTAGTTCTGGTAGATGGAGTAAGGAACGGTCTGATTCGATATAAGGATCCTATTTTTCTGTTGACTTGTTTTATGGAGTTATTTATGTGTTGGTTGAAAGAGAGATTATTATCAATGGTAATACCTAACAATTTAGTGGTAGAGTCAGGTGAAATGACAGTGGCACTGTTGGAGTAGATGGAGAAGTTTAAGGGGGATGTCCTAGAAGTGGGTGTGAAAAGGAGCAGTTTAGTTTTTTTAGCATTTAATAAGAGGAATCGACTGGAGAACCATGTTTCTATGGTATTAAAGACTTTTTGAGTAAGAGAGATAAGCTCTGGGGTGGAGGATGCGGAGCAGATGAGTGTAGAATCATCAGCATATTGAATGCAGGTTGCTTGAGGAATTATAGTATGAAGATCATTAATGAAGAGAGAAAAGAGAAGTGGGCCAAGAATCGAGCCTTGTGGACCTCCGATAGAAACAGGCAAAAGTGAAGAAATATGGTTGTCCCAAAGAACAGCTTGTTTTCTATTTGTGAGATAGGAATTAAACCATTTAATGGCTGGGATATCAAAAGATAGGGATTCAAGAGTATTAATTAATAAGGAGTGGTTGACCATATCGAATGCTTTGGAGAGGTCAATGAAGAGGGCAGAAGAGAGTAGGTTGTTATTACGGTTTTGATTAATGGTGTTTACAAAGGAAAGCAGGGCAGTAGTAGTACTATGATGTGGTCTAAAACCATGTTGAGAGTTTGCTATTATGTTGTGAAGAGAGAGATGTTGTACAAGTTGATGGTGGATACATTTCTCCATGATCTTGGCTAAAGGTGAGAGGAGAGCAACTGGTCTATAGTTAGAGTATTCTAAGGAGTTTCCACCTTTATGAAGTGGGATAATATGAGAGACTTTCCAGATATCTGGGATGTTTCCTTCTTTGATTGTCCTATTTATGAGGATAGATATAGGATATCGATAACCTTAGCAGCCTTTTGTAGAAAGAGTGAGGGGAGCTTGTCAGCAGAGGGGTACAGGGTTTTAGTTTGTGCAGGAGTCTGTATATGTAAGATGTGGAGACAGGTTGTAGAGAGAATTTAGGGAGTTTCTTAGGTTACTTGGTGGGTTTAAGTTGTTGGCATTTTGTTTAGCTAGAGCTTGGATAGTTTCAGTGAAGAAAGAGTTGAAAGCATCTGCAGTTTGCTGAGGGGTATCAGGGTCAGCATTAATAGGGAAGGTGTTTTGGAAGTACCTGGGAGAGAAGTCTATTGACAGAAGACCAGAAAAGCTTAGAATTATTGACATGGGTCTGTTGTAGTTCAAAGTAGAATTTCTTTTGTCAGATATTATTGACTTTTGTTAGATTTCTGAGCTGGCGGAAGTTTAGAAGATCTAGGTTATTTCTATGGGATCTCCATGAGGCCCAGACTTTATTTCTGGTGAGAATAAGTTTTTTGGTTTCATGGGAGAGCCAGGGGGCAGTATTAGATTTCATTCTAATGATGCGTTCAGGAGCATGTAAGTCAAGAATGGATAAAAAGATTTTGTTGAAGTATAATACTGCATTTTCAAGAGGAAGTGTTTTTAAGGGATTCCAGTTGCATGCACTAAGTTCAGCCTGAAATAGATTGGGATTAAAATGTTTGATGGTGCGTATTTTTCTTGTAGTGGGTGGGTTTACACAATCGGCTTTTTCCCTAATTATGAATGTTAAGGAGTGGTCACTGATATCATCTGGCAAGGTTCCTGCTTTGTAGTTATCTTTAATTCTATTTATAAGTATCCAGTCTAAAATGCTTTCTCTATTACTATGTTTGTTCAGCCTAGTAGTAGAGGTGATGGTTTGGATAAAGCCGTGTAGGTTGATATGAGAAGAAGGATTTTCAGTATTAATGTTATTCCAGTCTATGTTCAGGTCACCTAGTATAATAGTTTCTTGGGGATATGTAGTAGATATCCAACTAAGATAATTTTCCAGGATTGGTATATTGTCACCAGGTGGGAGGTACATACAGATAATATAAAGGGATTTTTTGGAATTCAACTGGAGTTTTGTAATGATTGCTTCTAACTTGCTATCTTGGGATGGAGAGGCAGGAAGGGTAGTTATATTCAGATGATTTTTAAAAAGAAGTGCAACTCCACCACCTTTGCGGTTTAAAGGTAGAGACTCCCTAATTGCTCCACAATTATACATGCAAGATAAAAACAAACTAACTATAAAACATGATTCAACATGTACTTTAAACTTATTATTTTGACAAAGATCATAAAGTGAACAACTGAATAAAAAATCAACAATTAGAGGAAAAAATCAACAATTAGATAAAAAAATTAGATAAAAAAATCAGCTTTTAACCTCAAAAAGCTGGTTATTGATACCATTTAATTCAACCCTGGAAAAATATTGGCGTTGACATAACAGTTCTTTGTATTCAAGCCAGTAATCCATAGGACCTCCTCTCTCATCCATAGTCAGCTGTTCAAGAACTGTGAATTTAAAGTTGTGACCTGGGTGGGTATTGACGTGCTTGGCCAGTGAATTTTTAGGTTAATTTTCCTAATGTCCTATAAATGCTGGCAAATATGTGTACAAAAGGCATTTTTGGTCTTGCCTATATAAAAACAGGCACACTTCTGACAAATACCAGCATATATGACATTCTTACTGCTACAGTTGTACTTATACTGAAATTTCACCCATTCATATCCGTTAAGAAAAACACTTGTCACCTTCCAAAATATACTTGCAGTGAGTACACTGCTTGCATTTGGACATTCTCCCTAATGCTCCAGCTGTATTGACACCTTTCCTCCTCTCTAAGATATTTTTAACACTGGTGTCCTTTCTGTACACTACCACAGGGGCTTCCCCTACTCTCTCTCTCATTGCATTGTCTCCTGCCAAAATAAACCAGTTCTTGTAGACAATGTCCCGAATCAGTGGGAACTGAGGGGTGTAAATTAATATAAAACCATGGTGAAAACAACCAGAGGATGAATCCCTGGTCTCCAAAGGAACACACAATCTGGAGATGTCAATCCCTAATAAGGGATAAAAATGTCCATCAAGTCTCTTCCTAGTCACTTCATCAAGAAGAGGTAACACAAATTGCTCGGGATAACCTCTTTGTACCAACATATTCAATAAAACCTCCCTTTCTGCATAAAAATCATTGATCCTGCTAGTCATGCAGGCCAACCTGACTCCCTGCCCCTTAACCAGGGAGCATTTCTGATGTACAGGATGCCCGCTCTCATAATGAAGAAGGGAGTTCGAATAGGTTGGTTTTCGATATATGGTAGAATAAAATTGTGCAGAGGTATAATCCTTGCTAATCCTGATATCCAGATAACTGATGGAATCAACATGAGTTTTCATAGTGAATTCCAGAAATGTAGTGCTAGAATTGAGGAACAAAAAAAAATTCATCCAACTGGTCGTGGTTACCTTTCCATAAAATCAGGATGTCATCAAGGTAACGTCCATAAAACTTACACCTGTAGATGGAAAAACTATGGAAAGTTCCCACTGAGTCAGGACTATGTTTGCAAAAACTGGGGCACAGGCTGCACCCATAGCCACACCTGTACTCTGTTTGAACAATTGACCCTCATAGATTACAAAACTATTCTCCAAAACAAGTTCCATCAAAGTTCTCTGAGTCAAAATTTTGATATGTGAAAAATTGGTATGCTGACATAGAAAATCATAAAACATATCCACTCCTTCTGTGTGAGGTATTACATTAAATAAATCCTTCATGTCTATAGTGGAAAAAATAATGTCATTGCCAAAGTATTCCTGTTTTATTTTTTTGAGACAATCCCAGGAGTCCCTGATGATATGTGAAAAAGAACTTAAACAGTTCTTTAACTGTATGTCTAAGAACTTAGCTATTGGGAGAATCTTAGATCCTTTTGCATCCACAACTGGTCTTAAGGGTGGGTGCGAGATATTCTTGTGGATATTAGGGATCCTGAAAATAGTGGGAATCCTCGGGTGCTTTTGTGTACAGTAGTTGAATTCTACTTCTGAAATTTGGTTGTTCAAAAGTAAATCCATGAGGACCATATCAACATGACTGTATGCAATATTGAGCTCATTCCGGGAAACCTGCTGGTACCCTTCCCCCAATAAGTGACTTAACATACTGTCAGAGTATCTCTCTTGGTCCATAACCACTAATCCTCCTCCCTTGTCCGGTTTCGTGACCCGGTTGGTTTTGTTGTTTGATATTCTATTAAGTAAGGAGGTTTCCTTCTGAGTAAGGTTATGTGGTATGGTGCAAGATTTTTTCCTAGCGAGGTCTCTGATGTTATTCGAGCATATACTTTGAAACAGCTGAATTGAAGGACATAAAGGGGGATTTGCTACACTGGCTTTTCTACATGTTTCAGCAGTATTGTGTACCTGATTGCCGTCACCCAGAGTCACATTAAAATTCAATTTCCTGGTAAACAGCATTAAGTCAAGCAATGTTTGTTCTAAATTAAATTTCCTCAAAGGCACAAAATTAAGGCCTTTCTGAAAGAGGTTGGCCCATTCTTTAGTAACCAGGGTACTGCTCAAATTGTAAATTTTGAAGTCAAGATGGTCATTTTCAATGATTTCCACTTTGCCATTTGTACTATCAGGTGACAAACTGGTATTCAATGCCATTTCTCCTGTCTCCCCCTCCCTCTCCCACCCCCTTGTTGGTACGGTGGGGGATGTGAATGTTGTTTGCCCTGGTATATCATGTTCGAAGGCCTCCTGAACTGGCGATTTTGCTGCCGAATTCTCTCTGACCTTCTCAGGGGTGGGCCTAAAGGGATGGGACCGGGGTTATTGTCACCTTGATACTCAGATTCAACCATACACTCATCAATAAAAACATCATTATTGTTGTTAGAGTTAGTGGTACCATTTTTGACATGACCATTTACACTTAAGGGATAAGCTACACCACTTTCGTAATCTTTAGCATCCCTTAACAATTTCTTATTCTTCTTTTCTTTAATTTTGTCCATAACCTTGTCAATATTTACAAAAATAGTATTGTATTCATTGAGCTTGTTAGAAAAATTAACATCATTCTTAATACTAGCATCTAATTTGTTCACAACATCTTGTAAAACAAGAAATTTTTTCTCATTGTCATTAACCAGCAATTGTAACAGTTCACATCCCTGGCGACTGAATAAAACAACCAGATCTTTATGTAAATCACTGTTGAAAGTTAAGCCATTAGGAAAACGCCAATATCTAAGTCCTTTAGGCACTTGTTCACGCCTAAGACATTCTCTCAAGTATTGATTTTCAATTTGAATCTTTTTCAACTTGGGACATTCTTTTTCAAGATTTTTAAACATAAAGTCAACAGTACCTTGGGTATTCTGATGGTTGCCGTTTTGAACAAAGCCCATACTGTCCCTGTTAATCCATTCTGATAAATTTGACATTTGGATGGCATCACTGAACAAGCAAGGGTTCTGCTCCTTCTGGGTCCTCCGTTGCTGTAAGTACCTGGTTGTGTGTAACAGCAACTCCTGTAGTACTGGCATTTTCTCGTTGGTTAGGGCTCTTGCCCTATTGGAATAGTAAAAAGGGAGTCTTGGGAACCAATAATTGGGGCTGGTTTCGATGGAACAACTTCGTTGACCAAATGGTCAGTTTTCTGACCCAGGCCCGATATGTGAGTGTTAAAAGAACCGATAAGTTCAGTCAATTTATTGATGGCTGTAGTGAGTTCATCATGCTTGTCCCTGGTACCACCTCCGCTCTGCGTGGAAGAATCCATACTAAATACCCAACCAAGTAACACAAACTGAGAAATCACAAAGCAGGCTGGTGTTACAAGAAACAAGGATACATTTTGACAGGAAATTTGCTGATATTTCATTTTATTTGAAGTTTGTGATTATTGGAGGTGATTAAGTAAGATTACATCATTTTAAACAATGTTTGGTTTACTTTGTGATTTTGGCGGCATTTTGTATGTTAAAAATTTCTGACAGGAATTTTTTTATCAGTTTGATTTTTTGTCTATATTGTTTTAGGCTGTATCAATTCATTCCGACTGAAAGTAGCCTTTTTTTACAAAATTAGGGGACTTTTGTGCATGTAGTTTGTTTCAAACTGTGTACTGAAAGTGTCATTTTATTCAGTGCAGTCTTTAAAGGTAGAGACTCCCTAATTGCTCCACAATTATACATGCAAGATAAAAACAAACTAACTATAAAACATGATTCAACATGTACTTTAAACTTATTATTTTGACAAAGATTATAAAGTGAACAATTGAATAAAAAATCAACAATTAGAGGAAAAAATCAACAATTAGATAAAAAAATTAGATAAAAAAATCAGCTTTTAACCTCAAAAAGCTGGTTATTGAAACCATTTAATTCAACCCTGGAAAAATATTGGCGTTGACATAACAGTTCTTTGTATTCAAGCCAGTAATCCATAGGACCTCCTCTCTCATCCATAGTCAGCTGTTCAAGAACTGTGAATTTAAAGTTGTGACCTGGGTGTGTATTGACGTGCTTGGCCAGTGAATTTTTAGGTTAATTTTCCTAATGTCCTATAAATGCTGGCAAATATGTGTACAAAAGGCATTTTTGGTCTTGCCTATATAAAAACAGGCACACTTCTGACAAATACCAGCATATATGACATTCTTACTGCTACAGTTGTACTTATACTGAAATTTCACCCATTCATATCCGTTAAGAAAAACACTTGTCACCTTCCAAAATATACTTGCAGTGAGTACACTGCTTGCATTTGGACATTCTCCCTAATGCTCCAGCTGTATTGACACCTTTCCTCCTCTCTAAGATATTTTTAACACTGGTGTCCTTTCTGTACACTACCACAGGGGCTTCCCCTACTCTCTCTCTCATTGCATTGTCTCCTGCCAAAAATAAACCAGTTCTTGTAGACAATGTCCTGAATCAGTGGGAACTGAGGGGTGTAAATTAATATAAAACCATGGTGAAAACAACCAGAGGATGAATCCCTGGTCTCCAAAGGAGCACACAATCTGGAGATGTCAATCCCTAATAAGGGATAAAAATGTCCATCAAGTCTCTTCCTAGTCACTTCATCAAGAAGAGGTAACACAAATTGCTCGGGATAACCTCTTTGTACCAACATATTCAATAAAACCTCCCTTTCTGCATAAAAATCATTGATCCTGCTAGTCATGCAGGCCAACCTCACTCCCTGCCCCTTAACCAGGGAGCATTTCTGATGTACAGGATGCCCGCTCTCATAATGAAGAAGGGAGTTCGAATAGGTTGGTTTTCGATATATGGTAGAATAAAATTGTGCAGAGGTATAATCCTTGCTAATCCTGATGTCCAGATAACTGATGGAATCAACATGAGTTTTCATAGTGAATTCCAGAAATGTAGTGCTAGAATTGAGGAACAAAAAAAATTCATCCAACTGGTCGTGGTTACCTTTCCATAAAATCAGGATGTCATCAAGGTAACGTCCATAAAACTTACACCTGTAGATGGAAAAACTATGGAAAGTTCCCACTGAGTCAGGACTATGTTTGCAAAAACTGGGGCACAGGCTGCACCCATAGCCACACCTGTACTCTGTTTGAACAATTGACCCTCATAGATTACAAAACTATTCTCCAAAACAAGTTCCATCAAAGTTCTCTGAGTCAAAATTTTGGTATGTGAAAAATTGGTATGCTGACATAGAAAATCATAAAACATATCCACTCCTTCTGTGTGAGGTATTACATTAAATAAATCCTTCATGTCTATAGTGGAAAAAATAATGTCATTGCCAAAGTATTCCTGTTTTATTTTTTTGAGACAATCCCAGGAGTCCCTGATGATATGTGAAAAAGAACTTAAACAGTTCTTTAACTGTATGTCTAAGAACTTAGCTATTGGGAGAATCTTAGATCCTTTTGCATCCACAACTGGTCTTAAGGGTGGGTGTGAGATATTCTTGTGGATCTTAGGGATCCTGAAAATAGTGGGAATCCTCGGGTGCTTTTGTGTACAGTAGTTGAATTCTACTTCTGAAATTTGGTTGTTCAAAAGTAAATCCATGAGGACCATATCAACATGACTGTATGCAATATTGAGCTCATTCCGGGAAACCTGCTGGTACCCTTCCCCCAATAAGTGACTTAACATACTGTCAGAGTATCTCTCTTGGTCCATAACCACTAATCCTCCTCCCTTGTCCGGTTTCGTGACCCGGTTGGTTTTGTTGTTTGATATTCTATTAAGTAAGGAGGTTTCCTTCTGAGTAAGGTTATGTGGTATGGTGCAAGATTTTTTCCTAGCGAGGTCTCTGATGTTATTCGAGCATATACTTTGAAACAGCTGAATTGAAGGACATAAAGGGGGATTTGCTACACTGGCTTTTCTACATGTTTCAGCAGTATTGTGTACCTGATTGCCGTCACCCAGAGTCACATTAAAATTCAATTTCCTGGTAAACAGCATTAAGTCAAGCAATGTTTGTTCTAAATTAAATTTCCTCAAAGGCACACAATTAAGGCCTTTCTGAAAGAGGTTGGCCCATTCTTTAGTAACCAGGGTACTGCTCAAATTGTAAATTTTGAAGTCATGATGGTCATTTTCAATGATTTCCACTTTGCCATTTGTACTATCAGGTGACAAACTGGTATTCAATGCCATTTCTCCTGTCTCCCCCTCCCTCTCCCACCCCCTTGTTGGTACGGTGGGGGATGTGAATGTTGTTTGCCCTGGTATATCATGTTCGAAGGCCTCCTGAACTGGCGATTTTGCTGCCGAATTCTCTCTGACCTTCTCAGGGGTGGGCCTAAAGGGATGGGACCGGGGTTATTGTCACCTTGATACTCAGATTCAACCATACACTCATCAATAAAAACATCATTATTGTTGTTAGAGTTAGTGGTACCATTTTTGACATGACCATTTACACTTAAGGGATAAGCTACACCACTTTCGTAATCTTTAGCATCCCTTAACAATTTCTTATTCTTCTTTTCTTTAATTTTGTCCATAACCTTGTCAATATTTACAAAAATAGTATTGTATTCATTGAGCTTGTTAGAAAAATTAACATCATTCTTAATACTAGCATCTAATTTGTTCACAACATCTTGTAAAACAAGAAATTTTTTCTCATTGTCATTAACCAGCAATTGTAACAGTTCACATCCCTGGCGACTGAATAAAACAACCAGATCTTTATGTAAATCACTGTTGAAAGTTAAGCCATTAGGAAAACGCCAATATCTAAGTCCTTTAGGCACTTGTTCACGCCTAAGACATTCTCTCAAGTATTGATTTTCAATTTGAATCTTTTTCAACTTGAGACATTCTTTTTCAAGATTTTTAAACATAAAGTCAACAGTACCTTGGGTATTCTGATGGTTGCCGTTTTGAACAAAGCCCATACTGTCCCTGTTAATCCATTCTGATAAATTCAACATTTGGATGGCATCACTGAACAAGCAAGGGTTCTGCTCCTTCTGGGTCCTCCGTTGCTGTAACCCCGAAGAAACGGAAGTACCTGGTTGTGTAACAGCAAGCACTCCTGTAGTACTGGCATTTTCTCGTTGGTTAGGGCTTCCTTGCCCTATTGGAATAGTAAAAAGGGAGTCTTGGGAACCAATAATTGGGGCTGGTTTCGATGGAACAACTTCGTTGACCAAATGGTCAGTTTTCTGACCCAGGCCCGATATGTGAGTGTTAAAAGAACCGATAAGTTCAGTCAATTTATTGATGGCTGTAGTGAGTTCATCATGCTTGTCCCTGGTACCACCTCCGCTCTGCGTGGAAGAATCCATACTAAATACCCAACCAAGTAACACAAACTGAGAAATCACAAAGCAGGCTGGTGTTACAAGAAACAAGGATACATTTTGACAGGAAATTTGCTGATATTTCATTTTATTTGAAATTTGTGATTATTGGAGGTGATTAAGTAAGATTACCTCATTTTAAACAATGTTTGGTTTACTTTGTGATTTTGGCGGCATTTTGTATGTTAAAAATTTCTGACAGGAATTTTTTTATCAATTTGATTTTTTGTCTATATTGTTTTAGGCTGTATCAATTCATTCCGACTGAAAGTAGCCTTTTTTTACAAAATTAGGGGACTTTTGTGCATGTAGTTTGTGTTTGAAACTGTGTACTGAAAGTGTCATTTTATTCAGTGCAGTCTTTAGAATAGCAACCCCTACAGAAATCGACTTCAGGTTACGTTAGTTGCCATTCTGTACAGACATTTCTAACATGAATTTTCCATCAGTTTGTGATTTGTTTCTTGTTTAGTACTGTTTTAGGTTGTAAACATTCATATAGACTGAAAATAGTTTGTTTTTAATAAAATCATGGGACTTCTGTGCATGTATTTTATGCTTTAAACTGTGTTAATGAAAATGCTGTCATTTTCTCAGTATAGTGTTCAGAAGAGTATCCCACAGAAATAGATTTTAGATTGCTATTTAGAAAGAGAATGGTGGGATTTGTCCATCTTTTTACTGGGCTTATCATACAGCCAGTGTTTGGTATTGAGCTTGCTAGTTTCTTGTCCCTTGACTTGATGGACATAAACCCTCACACACACACACACACACACACACACACACACACACACACACACACACACACACACACACACACACACACGCACGCACACACACACACACACACACACACACACACACACACACACACACACACCATCTTCCCCATCTGCACTTAAAAAAACAAAAGAATAAATAAAAGAATATGCCTCAGCCTATGGCTTGTTGCTCCTCAATAGTCTTAGCTTTGGGCAGGCTACCAGACCACTCACTGTCTCTTACCTCCAGGTCCACTGGGCTGCTTTTAGTATTACAACTGTGCATGACACAAGGGTCAGACACATCCTCTGGGGCTGTACCATTGCCTGTTTTAGGTATGGGAAAATCAAACTCTTTAGGTGTAGGTGAAGTGAGGGGTGTGGGACCTGTTGCCAGTACTGATACCCCACCCCCTAAGATTCTCCAACTAGTGTAGTGTATGTTAAAAAAAGACCAAAGGCCCACCACTTGGTGGGGCAGAATTCTCTTACTGACTTCTCTTCTGAGATGGTGGCTATGGCTAGATCCATGGCTCAGGCAGTTGGGTATGTGGTGCATAATCAGGTTATACTAACTCCAGCACTTCGACCCCTATCAGTCTTTAAAGTATCCTCTTTTTGAAGGGGATCCTGTGTTTGAGGACTCTGACCTGTCTGTGTTGGATCAGTCTTTTTCCTTTGATGACGAACAGATACAGGGACCCAGACGGATGTTTTCCTTTCCCTCCTTTGATACCAGCATTGGATGATGTCTTCTAGAAAACTTGCAGTTCTGCTCTATTCTTTGAGGTTTAGCTTAAGAAAGAGTTTAAAAATGTTAGGGTGTGCTTGGCCTGGCTTGGCTTCCAAGCCCTTTTGTTTGCAGACCCTGCTTTGGTGTTCCCAGTGACATTTGCTAATAAGAAGACTATGCCTTCTTTTTACCCAGTTCATCTGGATTAACTAGGTAAGTGGGTGGAATCTCCGGGAGAGAAGTTGGCTTTGGAGTATTACAGTAGCTTTTAAAGTGTTTAACTTCCAGAGTTTTCTGTTGAAATGCATGTACAGTTTAGACTAGTTTGCTGCATCATTGCCTGCAAAGCAAAAGGTCTGTGTTAATGATATTGTTTCCAGTGTTTCTCAGGTGTCAAAATATGCTCTAAAAAGTGCCCTGAAGGGGGATGATATTATTCCTAGAAATGCAACATTGTTGGTGGTGTTTAGAAGGTATGCTGGATTGCACTCCCAGAATTTATGCAGTGAGTTAAAAAACATTATGAATGTTCCTCTTGAGTTGGACTGTGTGTTTGTTACAGCAGCTAATCAGATGCTTAAACACTAGGATGACAGAGGTATACAGATCAAGGAGTATCAAAAATGTTTCATATTCCCCAGGTCTTCTCTTTAAGCAAGGTAATTTTCAGCATCCTAAGCCAGCAGAAGTCCTAGTTGAACAAAATTCAAGGTAATAAAAGGAAATGACAGGACAGCAACTTCACTAAGTCTAACAAGAAGGGTTCCTTTCCTAGAAGGATACCCCCCTTCCAGCATATGACTATGTTGAGGCACAACACCTGTCTTTATCAAGCCCCATGTTTGGTACCTCATCTGTCATGTTAGCTCTCAACAGGGTGGCCTGTCTGTCAGTGATTTCTAGGAAATGAGTACAAACATTGTTGGCAGGCATTTCAGATGGAAGTGAAAAGATCATCTGCCTCCATCCAGGAGGTTTCTTCTCATCTACCAGACCAGACTTATTCTGTCATGTTCTTCAGCAAGTGTTAAACTCAGAGGTAATATAACTGGTCCCTTCTCTGGAAAGATCTGAGAGATTTCTTCTCTAGTATTTTCTTGGTTCCCCAGTAAGATCAGTTGTAGAGACCAGTGTGGGACCTTTCTTTTTTCAATACATTTGTTAAAGTCCCCTAGTTCAAGATGCTCATCCTGCAGACAGTGCTTCCTCTTTCCTGAACCACTGCTTCATGGTGAACCTAGTCCTGAGGGATGACTTTCTTCTATCCCCATTGCTCATTTTTTTCAGGGGATGTCTGAGAGTTGTTGTGTCTGGTTTACACCATCTGTTTTCTGTATTGCCTTTTGGGCTATTAGCTGCAATGTGATCATTTACCAAATGCCTTTCTCCAGTAGTCGCCCACTGGTGGACTCTGAACATAGACTTTTTTTTGTACTTGGATGACTCGCTGATCTGTGCAGAGTCTCTGTCAAGGTGTGTGGAATCAATAGAGAATGTCTTGTCCTGACTCTCTTGTCTGGATTTTGAGCTGAACCTCCTAAAGTCTTGGTTGCTGTCCTCACAAAGAATCATCTTTTGGGGGTGCTTAATCAACTTCAGAGTTTGCTTTTTCCACCTGAAGACAAAGTCAAAGTCCTGTCATGCTAGATAGTGTTTGTGGAATACTCCTAGAGGAACGTCTCCTCAGTTAGAGAATTCACAGAAATTTGTGGGCTAACGGCATCCATGATCCTCATTTACCACTGACCCATTTTCACATGAGAAAAATGGCAATGGCATGTCTGAAATTGTTGGCACAGCACCTTCATTCCCTGGAATCCCAGTTGCCAGTGCTGCTATTCATCAGTTGAGAATTACAGTGGTATAAAGTTCAGTTGAGTGTCAATCCTGGGCTTCTGTTTTTCTCCTCTGATGCCAGTACAATTTGTCCAGATAGATTTTTCCAACTTCATCTGGGGAACTGTGCCAGTGGGGGATGCAGGTGGTAGCTACTTGGGGGCCCAAAGATGCATGGAAGTTCATCAGTATCTAGGAAATTTTGGCAGTGTTTCAAACCTTGAGAATCCCTCATCATCTTCGGACTCCAGGTCCTCCTCTGGTGGTTACTAACATAACCATAGTGATGTGGTGCCTCAACAAACTAGGTGGTACGAGGTCTTACCCCTGTGCCAATTGGCAATGATAACCTGGGGGTGGGCTTCTCGGTATTCTCTGTCATTTTAGGCATCATACATCATGTCTGAGCAAAACACTGTGGCAGACAGACTCAGCAGATCCTAAGCAGACCCGCAGGATTGGAAGCTCAAAGCAGTGGTGTTCCAGGATCTAGTCCAGATGTGGGGAACCCTTCTAATAAATCTGCATGCCTCATTTCAAAACAAACAGCTGGAGAAATTCTGTTCCAGACATTCTTACAGCCATGCTTAGAGGACAGATGCATTCTCATTCCCTGGGATAGGATTGTTTCTGTATGCATTTCCACTCTGTCCACTTCCTCACAATGTACTTCAGAAAGTTCAAAGAGAAATGCCAAAGATCATTGTGGTTACCCCAGTTAGCCCAGGCAGTCTTGGTTTTACCTGTTTATGGTATTAGTCAAGGGCAATTACCACAGACTTCCTCACACAATCTTAGGGGTGACTGGTGCTCCCTGATTTGGAGAAACCTCTGTTGACAGCCTGTATGATTCTGTCTTGACTATGTTTAGGCACTTGTTTTTAAGGAAGGTGCAGCAGGTATTAAAGGAGGCCAGAAAACCTGATATTAGAAAATCTTAGGTTTACAAGTGGATGAAATTTTGTAAGTGGTGTCTAAATGGAAACAGAAGATCGATTGCAGTTAATTTCTCTGGTCTTGAAATATTGGTGTGAGCTACTTTAGGGTGACTTAATGTGTGTGTCCATTTAGGTGCATTTAGTGGCCATCTCTGCTTGCCTGCCAATGGATCCCCTTCTTTCTTTCTTTTTGTTTTGGTAAAACAGTTCATGAAAGCAGTTTTGTATATGAAACCCCCCTCACAAGCAAATTCCTCTTTCATGGACTCTCAACTATGTTCTTGAAAAACTGAACTTACCATGTTTTGAACTGGCAGTTCATGCTGATGTTAACTTCTTAACGCAGAAAACTGATTTGCTTATAGCTCTGACATCTGAAAGGTGAGTTTCTGAGCTGCAAGCTGTCATGGTGAGACAACCTTACCTGATTTCCCACAGAGTTAGGATTGTGTTACATATGTATCCGTTTTTCAGCAGTAGAAGAATATTTGGAATTTTTAGATCTAAAGTGGCAAATTGAGTTGAATGTCAATGTTAGTCTGGGCCTAAATGAAAGGATTAGCATTATGTCCCTGTTGAAACTTAAATTGTTGTATTTTATGTAAGAATTACATTTTTCATACAATAGTATTTTATGTAATAAGTATAGTTGATTTGCGTTGTTTACATTTTTCATACAATAGTTGTATTTTATGTAATAAGTATAGTTGATTTGTGTTGTTTACTTTATGTGAAGCACAGTGGGTTTTAAATTTTTATAAGTGTATCTCTTTTTAAATAATTAATTGGTAGGATGTGATGTAATAACTGCTGCTGGGGAAGATATTTAAATTTATTTTTTTATTTGTATTCATTGTTCTGAAGAAGTGATATACTTTTTGACGAAAGCTTGTCCTTAACAATAAATTTCAAGTGGATTTACATGTATCCGTGGTGCTGGTTGATCATCTACCTCATTTTGTGCAATTCTGATAAAGTCTGAGAAGTATGGTTAAGAGGTATGATCGAGAGAGAGAGAGGAAGTAAGAGCGAGAAACTGTGTATGTGAGAGATCGGGAGAGAGTGAGAGCAATTGTGAGTTAATAAATGTATGAATGAGGAAATGAATGTGTGAGAAACTGGGAGAGAGTGAGTGCAATGTGTGAGTGATTGCATGTATGAATGAGGTAGTGACTGTGTGTGTGAGAAACTGGGAGAGTGAGAGCGATCGTGTGTGAGTGAATGCATGTATGAATGAGGAAGTGACTGTGTGTGTGTGTGTGTCTGTGTCTGTTTGTGAGAGAGAGAGAGAGATCGGGACAGAGTGAGAGTGATCGAGCAAGATTGTGTGTGTGTGTGTGTGTGTGTGTGTGTGTGTGTGTGTGTGTGTGTGTGTGTGTGTGTGTGTGAGAGAGAGAGTGAAGAGTGACAGTGAGTGTGCGATCCCCTAGCAGCGATTAAGATGTTTGTGCATACTTCTCAACCTCTTACAGCAAGAAATCTAGACAAGGCTATAAATAATGTGTGTGCGTGTGTGCGCGTGTGTGTGTGTGTGTGTGTGTGTGTGTGTGTGTGTGTGTGTGTGTGTGTGCGCGTGTGTGTGTGTGTCAGAGAGAGCAAGAGATGAGTGAGAGTGATTCCTGGCAGCAGCATCAAGAGGTTTGCATACCTAACAATCTGCAACACTCATTTTATTTCATTTAAATTTCTTTTTGGGGGCAAGTAAACTTTTGCTAAAGTAATCCACTCTGCCATCCAATAGACACAGATCGATACGTACTTGCCCAGCTTATATTTTTCTTCTTGGACTACTAAAGGAGCTCTTCTTCTTATCGTGGATATAACTCTCCCACCACCTGCCTTGTCTATATTCTGAATGTGGACCTAACAGAATCTTTTGTCATCCACAAAACTGCCTGAAGTTTTTGTTTTGGTTCACTTACTGAAGCAGCACTTCAAATCCCGGAAAACATTCAGACTAAACCGGGACATTTCTGCGTCCCAAAGATAACATTTGGGATTCCAGGACAGAGACTTCCAAACTGGGACTGTCCTGGAAAAACTGGGACCATTGGTCACCTTGAGGATGCCCCCCCCTGTTGTAGAAGAAAGTAATAGCCCACAAAAACTGACAGGCCAAAAAAGAGACATAATGATGATAAAGTGGACTACTGAGGATAAGAAAGATATTATATATTGTTACTAGTATGCAAGAAGCCCAGAATTTCCAGATAGAAGATACTCAAAAATATTTTTCTTTTCTGCTCATCACATAAACATACTCAGATCTCAGGTTCAGCAAATTCTGTCTCATCCTGCTCCTCCGGCCAAACTAATTCTCCAAGCTTTAAGGTCCATGGCAGCAACAATAGTTCTTATTCCTTTATCATGCTACCTTATGCATGTCTTTCAATGGACTCTAGCTGTTTAATGGTCTATTCATCAACGACCCCTATCATTTCCAGTCCAGCTTACACAAATATGCAAACACCATATCCACTGGTGGATCCAGTCAGACGACATTTACCAGTGCCGACCCATTGTTTTTCCTCCCCCATTGGCCACAGTGACCACGGATGTCTCCCACTTGGAGAGGGGGGGGGGCATTTCTTGGGAGATTGATCCAAGGCATGTGTGTCCCCCCCAATAGACCAATTCATATATCAATGTTCTGGAGATGAGAACAGTCCTTTTAACATTGCAGGCATTTCAAGATGCTTTTCCTCTACAGACTATTATGATTCAAACCGACAACATGGCTTTAGTCCAGTACATCAAAAAACAAGGGGAAACCCAATCTTAGCCTGTCTGCCAGGAGGCTGTGAGAGTGTGACAATGGGCGATCTCCTCCTCCCACCACTTTCTAGTAGCAATGCACATTCCAGGGAAATCCAGTGTAGTAGCAAACAAACTTAGCAAGTCTGATTCCTCACAAGTGGTCTCTCAATCAATCAGTGGTGGAGAAACTTTTCTGTTTTTGGGGCCACCCTTGCTGCAACCTGTGTCCCCCCACAACAAGTGCAGCAGATATTTTGCCGTGATCCCTCCTCAGGGGAGTCATTAAGAGATACTCTAGTCCACGTTTGGCCATCCGGTCTCCTTTATTCTTATGCCCCACTTACTTTGATCCCAAAATTTCTACAGAAAGCAATTCAGTTGAAGAGCTTGGTCATCCTCTTTGCTCCTTTCTGGCCTCACCAGGTGTGGTTCTCCTTCTTTTGGTGTCATTTTTACTATCTTCCCTGGGTACTGGACTTAACTCCAGATGTTTTCTTACACCACTCTGGTATGAATCATCCCAATATCTGAACCCTCAAACTAACCGCATGGTTTCCACGATTCTAATAGCCAGACAGCCCAGGCTTTTTTCCCCAGTATGTGCCATTTTATTATTCTTGCAAAAAGACTCTACCAAAAGGGTTTACAAGACCAAATGGAAAAGGTTTTCTTTTTCAGCTTTAAGAAACAAGATTGACCCTTTTACTGCTCCTGTTTCTGCTGTTCTTGATTTTCTGGCTGCTTTTTTCAAATATGGTGCTAGGTTTTCTATTATTAAAGTATAGTTAGCAGCTGTATCAAATTTTCATGCATGGGAGAAAAACTGTTGTTTGGCTGCTTCTAAGTTATTTAAACCTTTCTTAAAGGGTATTTTCCTCCTTAGATCGCCATTAAAGGATCCTTAATCTCCCTGGTATTTGACATTTATTTCTGGCAGTGATACTACAAGGTTTGACTCAAAACCCTTTGAACCTTCAGCAAAAAATTATTTAAAGTATCTATCTTGGAAAAAAAGCCTTTTTAGTAGCTATCACTTTAGCTAAAAGGATTTCTGAATTCCAGGCTCTTTCATCAAAGACTCTGTACATGATTTTCCATAAAGACAGGGTTACTTAAACTAACCCTTCCTTTTTTGGCTTCTGAATCTAACATTAACCAAACAACTTATTTACCAGTTTTCTTTACAAATCTTTCAAAGGAGAATACATGCTACATCTTCTGGATGTGCATGGGCAATTGCATTTTTGTTTACAGAGAACTAAAGAAATCAGAAACTCAGAACAGCTGTTTGTCTCCTTTTTAAAGTCAGCTGGGTTATCCAGTTTCTAAAGTTAAATTGGCTAAATGGATAACTAATTGCATTTCCTGAATCTGTTCCAAACAAGGCATTTTGTTACCAAGACCGCCTAAAGCCTATGCAACTAGATCCATGGCCACTTCATCTGCTTTTTGGTCAAGAACTTCCATCTATGATATTTGTGCAGCAACTACATGGTCCAATGCTCATACTTTTGTTACTCATTGCAAACTGGATTTAATCTCCAGAAGCAGAGCAGTCTTTGGTTCAGTGGTTCTCCAGAATATCTGTCCATGAGCACCACCCCTAGATTCATGTAGCTGAGAGCTATGTCCCATTTATTGAGGAAGAATAAAAAGGACAACATTAGATTTAAAAGTTATGTGCTCATCATAACTAGTAATCTGTGTTGTCCATTTTCATTCTTCCTCAACTTTCCCTCCCTCCATTCCCCTTCCTGTAACCTTATGGAGTGACCTGATGTTTTTTCTTGTTGGACTTACAGTTTTGGGTTTGAGCCCTATTCTTTAAGCTATCCTTTTTCTTTAACTACTTAATTTAGAGTTTATGGCAGCAAATTTGATATGAGGTGTTGGGGACAGATTAGGGCATTATGGGTAGACTTGGATCCAGAGTCTGAAGTATGCAGCCGAGTCGGATCCGAGAATCAGATCTGTAACCTATTTGTTGAGGAAGAATGAAAATGAACAACACAGATGCCTAGTTATGGTAGGTACATAAATTTTAATTTAATATGGTGCAATATTTGTGCAAAGGAGAAAGCAAAACTAATACAAAAAAAAACAGCACCAAAAAGATTTGAAGAGAAATACAGGCAAGGGCATCTGGATATGGAAAATTTTATAACACAAAAAATAAGAAAAAAAGGTGAAGTAAAAAGGAGGACTAGTAGTGGAGAAGTTAAAGAAATAGAAGCTGAAGTTATGGATTACGGTGAGGGTTTAGTGTAGAAATTCAACTCTGGCAATGTGACAGCATGATGGAACAATCAGTCCCCCAATTAAGGAGAAACAGGTGAAACAGGAAGCATCTGATCAGTTGCCACATGAAGATACTCTGGGGCCTTTGGTGAGATGCCAGTGCAGAAGTTCAGTTGGAGTTGCTCAGCCAGGGAGGGAGCAGGAAAAGATAGCAACTCTCACACAGTCAGTGTTGTAGAGTGATAGGCCAGTAAGTTGCCATGTGAAAGAGCAATGGATAATACAAGATAAAGGTTAAGAGACTATTTCATATGAAGATGTTCTGGAACTGTCTGTAGAATGTCCACAGGCAACTGAGAATAAAGAATGTGCCCTAAGTTTAGAAGAAAAAGATATAAGGGAAGAGTTGCTTGATTTAATAGGGGTGGATAGACATATTAAGACAGTTGAAAGAAATAGATTACAGAAAAAGAATATGACCCAACATGTTAGAAATCTGATAAAACAAATGATTACAGTAATCAAGACAATTAACGAAAATTCATGTGAAGTAACAGAAGTAAATAGGATATATTACTGTGCAGCTAAATTAATAACAGATAGTCCTACAACAGAAATACAGAGCAATATGAGAAAGAAAGGGAAGAAATCAAATGGCATCATGGAAGTATTGAATAGAGAAAACTGTAAAGCAGTTAAGACAAGAAGTGTCACTGCTAGAAACGTATAGAAGAGGGAACAGATCAACTAAAATACTTAGAAAGATAGATATGATAAAAGCAATGCTCAGTATTAGAACAGACCAGGATCTGTCTTACAGTATTGTAGATAAGAAACTAAATACATCAGCACAGGCAGAAAAACGTAGAAGAAATGCAGATAAATATAAAGGAAAAGTGCAAAATAAGCAATTCATTGATGACCCCAAAAATTTTATACAGAATTAGGGTGCAAAGCAAAAGGTATGGAAACATCACCAACAAAGAACAAATAAACATTTTGGAGAAATATCTATGAAGACCCTGTTGAATATAACAAAGATGCTGAATGATAAAAGAAGTAAAAGAAACAGTAAGAAGTTCAAATTTAAAGGATATGAAATGGGGTGAAGTAATGGACAGAGAAATTGAAAAAAATTATGAAAAGCTTCTACCTGAAAGACCCCAAGCCTAGATGCAGTACCTAATTTCTGGCTAAAAGTATTAATATCTTTACAAGATTTAGCTCTGAGTAAGAAATAGTTATGTGCACACCCCAAACAGACACCGACCTAGTTAACAACAGGAAAAATGATACTCCCACCCCCCATTAAGTGTGAACCTGCAAATCTGTCCTAAACACTAAAGTCCAATAATTTGCTTTCCAACGATGTATAAGCTATATACCGGAACTGATGCTGACAGAGCTTATAGTCATTTAGAAGAAATCTCTATCCTGGCAGCAGAACAAAAGGATAGCAAACAGATCATTTGTTGTTAAACAAAGTCATAATGGAGAATTGTAAAAATTGGAAGAATCTGCATAAAGCATGGATAGATTACAAAAAAAAGCATCTGATATCATCCCACATTTGTGGATAAAGGAGATGTATAAGATACACCATACACTGATCATTCACATTACAGTGTCCATGAAACAGTGGCAAACCACTTTGCAGCTAAGCCATGATAAGGGACAAATTGTTATCCTGGGGTAAAAATGCAAAGGGAGATATTCCAGGGTGACTGTTTGTCATGCTGCTCTTTTGTCTTGACCTTAGCCCACTGAGCTGTCTACTTATCAGATTAGGTTATTATGGTTAGAATTTGGCTCCCATACAACAACAAAGTATAAAGACGTCTTATCTTCTTTTTGAGGATGATTTAAAACTGTATAGTTCATCAAATGAGGAGCTGAAAGCGCAACTGGAAGTGGTCAAAACTTTTTCAGATGATATAAGAATGTCATTTGTTCTTGATAAATGTGCAAAAGCAACATTTAAAGCAGGAAAGCTGCAGCACCATGAAAATATCAGTCTGGGATGGGAATGTGATAGTAACTTGAGCAGAAGGGATTGTATAATTATTTGGGAATTGATAAAGGATCAACAATAAAACATGAACAAATGCGAGCAAAGCTCAGGAATATTTTAGTAGACTAAAATTAGTACTGAAAATAGCCCTGACAGCTAGGAACAAAGTCCAAGCTGTAAACCAATTTGCTCATCCTTACTTAAGTTTTGGCGTGATTGACTAGCCCCAAAAGATATTGGATCATTTGGACAAGAAAAGAAGAAAAATGTTTCATGCTTATCAAATGATATATAAAAATCAGCGTATATCAAGTTTATACATTCCTCGTTCTAAAGGAGGTATGGCCCTCCTTGAAATTGATTACATGTATTGATCTGCAATCGTAGGACTCCATACATATCTGTTGACCTCACCAGACCCAAACATAGTGGAAACTTTAAAACATGAAGAGAACAAACCTAAGATGATTACCCTGCTTAGTTTAGTGGAAGCATATTGTTGTCATGCAGGAATGGACACCAAACCAGGAGCAGATAAAAGTCAGGCAGCAACTCAATGTGCCAAAAAACCCCAAAAAAACAACAAAAAAAAAGAATATAAGGACAAGGATCAGATGACAAGGCAAGAAATGTAGAAAAGGATAAGTATAACTGCAAGAATAGAAAACTTCTGGAAGAGCCTCATGTATATCAGATGGTTAAGGAGAGGTGCAGTTAAGCTAAAAGATGAAAATTTAATATCAGTGGCCCAGGATAGTAGACTATGCACACATTGGTGTACAAAGTCCATTGAACACATGGGAGAAACAAACAAATGCAGGTTCCATAGAACAGAACTAAAAGCAGTTGGATATCTTGTTACAGGGTATGATACACTAATAGGAGAGGGCTTGTATGCTGAAAGGCATAATAACACGACAAGACTGTTGCATTGGGGATTGTACAACCATTGCAATATTGAAGTAGCTGAGAATCATTGGAAGCATGAGCCACAAAGCATTATAGAAAGTGATATAGTTTATATCATATGGGATTATTCATTACCAACAGTTAAAAAAGTAGATGCTAGAAAACCAGATATAGTAATCCATGAAAAGAGGACAAAAATAGCATTGATCACTGAAATTGCTAAACCCAGTGATTATAGTCTTAGAGAGAGACACAAAGTTATAAAATACCAGGATTTGCAGCCAGAAACAAGGCCAATGGGGAAGAAGAATACCCAGACAGTTCCAATAGTAAGTAGTAAGAGCATTGTGTCTCATAAAATGAATTTACAGTCTTATTTAGATATGCTGCCGATATATGTAACTGTATGAATTGCAGAAGGAGTTAATTCTGGGCACATTATGGGTGCTGGGAAGAACACATTTGGCTAACATCAAAGATTGAAACAATACTAATTTTAAAAACTTTAATCATATTTTGACTTAGTAATGGGGTCCATTCCCATCATGGTATTAGAAACCCAAAATACTTGGAGAGATTAAAAAGAAGGAAGCCATGCTAATGATCCTCAGCTCTTACTCGGCTGCATACTATAGCTCGGATTCTTTCACTTGGCTTGTGGCTGAACAGCTATCCCATCATGCGGAACGGAAATCTTTAGTGAAGTTGTTTTTTTCTAGTGTATGTATTCACTGTTACTGATTCATGGCTCATTTGAGTTAGAGAGCCTAGTGCTCATTTAAATTTTAGAGGGCTTAACTAATTCTTGTTCCCTAGCTGTTTTTTTTTCTTGTTTAATAGCCATGCTAGGTCCGTTTGAGTTAGAAGGCCTAACACCCGTTTAACTTAGAGGGCAGAGCTATATTTTACTATATATGTATATATATATATATATATATATATATATATATATATATATATATATATATATATATATATATATATATATACTTTTTTAAAATAGATGTGCTGTGTGTTTATATTCTTATAGAGTGCTGTTAGGCTTCATATCTTACGTGTGTTTTTTCTTGTAGTTGGTGCTTTAAATTTGTAGTGTTTGTAGTCTGTGCTTCCTTCTCATAATGTCTAAAGAAATTAGAGAGAAGGAACCAAAGCCATCTGGCTTCAAAAAGTAACTCAACTCAAACGAGAAAGAAACTGGCAAACCACAAAAAACTGCCAACTCCTAATCCAGCGTGAGCCAGGCAGTCAGGCACAGGTACTGCCAAGAGAATAAATCCAAAAAACGTACTACTAACAGAAATTAACGCTTTTTTATTTGTTAAAAAGAAAGAGCGTTTTCGCCGTAGTTAAACTTCAGCTTCATCAGAACAAAAAAACACTTTAAAAATACCGCCTAATTTATTCTCTTGGCAGTACCTGTGCCTGACTGCCTGGCTCATGCTGGATTAGGAGTTGGCAGTTTTTTGTGGCTTCAAAAAGTGTCAAAAATGTTGACAAAAAATGTCTCTAACTGTTGGTCATAGTGTGTGTGTTTATTGTTTGGGAGCCATTCACCTGCAGGTGTCATGTACCCTTCTGTCACTCTTTCAGTTCCCGCATTTTGCAGGAGAGAAAGAATACGTTGATAGTCAGAGGGCTTCTAAAAACTCCATTTTCTGAAGCTTTAGAAAGCCAGAGTACCTCTTCTAAGCCTAGGTCCCCTTCTTCAAGAACTGACAAACCTTCAAAGAGACCTCCTTCTTCCTCCTCATCTGGTCATTCGGAACCACCTGAGAAAATATTAAAAATTTCTTCAGACAAATATATCTCTTCGACTCCACAGCTTTCGGAACTGAAAGAGACTAGCTTTTGGAGCCAGCACACTGAGTTAATATCGGTCTCCCCTACATTAAGATTTCCCATATTGGAGAGATCTCGGTCACCTACCCTTTCCTCCAGGTCCACTAAAAGCTTATCGCATGATGATGTGGATAGGGTGGTGTGCAGAGTTCTGAAGTCACTGGCTCTGGCTAAATTATTTTCGGCTCTGACCCAACAGGTTCCAGAGCCAATTAAGACTCTTTCATCCACGTTGATTCCTCCTCCTACCAAGCTGGATCTTTGGAGCTGGAGTGCCAAGTACCTCTTGCTGTAGATTCTTTGGTACCGAGACCCATCCAGGAGATTTCAGAACCATTGTCTGCTCCGACACCCTCTGTGCCTTCTGGGATGTCTAAGAGTCCAAGCTCTTCAGTCAGTTCCGGAAGAGAGGCTTGGATCCAAGTCTCCTTGGTTCTGAGCTTACCTCTCGAGGCTTTGGCAAGGGTTAGCTTGGCTTCTACATCGGGCTCGGAGCCAGTCTCGTTGGAGCCGAGGATTCCTTCTACTTCTTCGGAACAGGGGACATCCTCAGAGCCAGGGAGACCTGCTTTCGAGCTGATGAGGAGTGTGCTGTCCCCTCTTACAGCTCTACACAAGGGTGCTGGTAGTCTTCCCCCCTAAGGCACCTACATCTGTCTTGACACCATCCCATCCTCAGGACAGCGGAGATTCAGGGCCTCAGGTAGCCCCATTGGGTGAGTCCCACTCTCCCGAGACCTCCCCAGAATACACTTCTGAGGACGTTCCTCTGAAGAAAACATGCAAGAGGAAGCATCTGGACTCACCAGATGAGTCATTCACCTCAAACACTGACCTCGAGGAGTCAGAAGGGTCTCCACGGTCGCCCTCTGAAGATATCTCCTTTGCAGATATCTTAGAAATCCTGAAACAGAGAGGTGGCTGGAAGCCCATTAACCCTTCTGATGATCAGTCGGTGTACCTGAAGGCCTTTGGATCTCAACCTTCAGCCTCCTGGGTGTCAATACCTTTTGATGAACTAATGGATTTGGTTAGTCGAAAGGTGTGGGAGTCACCAGATGCTATGGAACCAGTCCCCAGGAGACCAAATAAATTCATAACAGCTCCAGCAGAAAAAGATTTTCTTACTAAAGACATCCCTGTAGATGCTGTGGTGGTGTCAGCAGCCACCAAGAAGGAACTCTCTGAAACGTCCTCATCTGTCCATCCACTGAACAAGGAGTCTTGAATGATGGACAGATGTGGGAAGCGTATTTTCTCGTCAGCGACTTTTTTCCTTCAATCGCTGAACTACCTTACGCACTTCACTAGGCTACAAAGAGATCTCCTGAAGGAGTTAAGAGACACTCTTCAAGGTTCACTAGCTGCAGGGGTTTCAGACAAAGTGACCTCTCAGCTATCCACCTTAAATTTCATAGTTAACTCCTCCATGAGGCTGATTTCCTATGCAGCGGATGGAGCGAGCAGGGCAGCGGGTTCAGGGGTTTCCCTAAGAAGACACTCCTGGACGTGTTTATGTAATTTTGTGGAACATTTTAAGTCTACCCTTGTCAACATCCCTTTCAATGGTTCCTCACTCTTTGAACCAAAAGTCAAAGACACACTCACCAGATGCAAGCAGGAAAGAAAAACTCTGCTGTTGGAGTGTGTTTTTCCATCCCTTCCAGACCCTATCCTAAGGGTCAGAAAGGTGGAAAAATGTGGTTCAAAAAAATCCCAGGGAGTTTTTCAGGACGCATGAGGTGAATCCTTCCCCAGGGGCAGAGGGGGAGGCAATAATGGTAGATGCCATCCACGAGGCAGAGGGGGTCCACAAAATCAGGGTGACAGTGATTCGTTTTGCGGCTGACCTTTCCAGTGCTCCTGAAAGGAGGCCTGTCTGTCCTACTCTGGAGGCAGTCGGGGGAGTAATTATCTTTGTATCCAGAAGCCTGGCGAGATATCACAAAAGACAAGTGGGTACAAAGTATAATATCCAGAGGTTATTCCATTCCCATCCCACCACTCCGAAGGATCCCGGACGTTCCACCCAGTCTAAGTGACAGGCAACTATAGAGATTCAAAAGTTGCTAGACAGAAGAGTCATCCAAGAAGATCCCACAAACCAAATAGGATTCGGAACTTACTCGAGATTCTTTTTAGTGCCAAAAAGAACAGGGGACTGGAGACCCATATTGGATCTCAGCAAACTAAATGAATCTGTAAAGAAGTCCAAGTTCAAATAGGTGACACTGCAGTCAATTCTTCCCTTTTTAGGGAAAAATGATTGGATGTGCTCAATAGACCTCCAAGATGTGTACTACCACATAAAAATGGACAGAGCATCGAGTTGTCACTTGCGCTTCCGGCTGGGAGCCAGATATTATCAGTTTCGAGCTCTGCCATTTGGCCTCACTACACCCCCCCCCCCAGAGTGTTCACCAAATGCATGGCAGTAGTCAAGGCTCACTTGAGACGGTTAGGAATTCAGGTTTTTCTGTATCTAGATTACTGGCTCCTGACTGCCACCACCAAGCATCTACTACAATGGTCAGGAGACCAAACCTTACAAATTTGTTCTCAATTAAGGATAACAATAAACTTAAGGAAATCTGCCTTGTTGCCTTGTCAGCATATTACCTTTATAGGAGCAAAATTAGACACCATCTCTATGGTCGCAAAATTACCTGCAGAAAGAGTTTTGGTACTCAGACAACAAATTTCCGATCTCCTGCCAAAGACAAAAGTAACAGTGAATACAGTCCTGAAAGTTCTAGGAACAATGGCATCAACGATTACCCTAGTTCTGGTAGACAGGATGCACATGAGAATTCTCCAGTGGCTTCTCTTTTCTCAGTGGTCCTTACAAGAACTTCCCATGTCCCACCAGATCAGAATTACAGAGTCATGCAAGAAGAATCTAATATGGTGGCTCCTTTCCAGTCATATCACGTTAGGTCGACCCTTTACTCTACAACAGCCTCTGGCAACAGCGACCAGATAGGGTTGAGGGACGGTCCAGGGCACATGGCAGTAACATGAGACCCATTTGCATATCAATGTTCTAGAGATGAGAGCAGTGCTCTTGACATTGCAAGCACTTCAGGACTCTCTTCCACTAGGAACAATTGCAATTCAGTCAGACAATGTGTCGGTAGTTTGGTACATAAACAAGCAAGGAGGAACCAAGTCTTACCCCCTTTGCCGAGAGGCTCTCAGAGTATAGAAATGGACAATCTCTTCGCAATGCTTTCTGATAGCAAAGCACATCACGGGGAAGTAATATGTGATAGCAGACAGACTGAGCCGAGCAATTTTGATGCCTCAAGAGTGGTCCCTAAAGAAAGAGATAGCGGAAAGGATATTCCTGAAATGGGGCCAGCGTTGCTGCAACCTATTTGCCAGTCCCATGAATGCCAAATGCAGCAGCTATTTTGCCATAATCCCCCCTCTGGGGGAGTCACTCAGGGGTGCTGTTGTTCATGATTGGCCCTCGGGACTACTGTATGCATTTCCCCCATTCCCACTAAAACCACAAGTCATTCAGAAAGCCTACTCGCTGGGAAGCAGGATAATTCTCATCACTCCATACAGGCCTCTTCAGATTTGGTTTCCTTTTCTCCGGCCATATCTTCAGGAGGAACCGTGGACTCTGGACCTAGTTCCAGACCTTCTGACTCGTATGTTAGGAACCCTCCACCCCTCCCTCCAAACCCTCAATTTGTCAGCATGCCTGCTCCAGTTGCCAACTTAGTCAGGCTTCACAATTTTACACCAGTCGTTAAACACATCCTGGTATCCTCGCATAAGGCTACAACTAAGAGACTTTAATCTAGCAAATGGAAAAGGTTCTCAATCTGGGCACAGAATAAAAACGTTGATCCCTTTCCTGCTCCGATCTCTTCTATTTTTGAGTGCTTACCAGAGCTTTTTCAACAGGGTTCAGTGGCAGCTACTATCAAGGTGCAATTAGCTGCAATCTTGAATTTTCATATAGGTGATATAATTTCGAACTTGATGTCACATAGATTATGTAAAGCCTTTTTAAAAGGTACCTGCTTATTAAGACCCCCTATTAAAGAGCCACTGTCACCATGGGACTTGAATTTTGTTCTAACATATCTGACCTTGCCTTCTTTTGAACCCTCATCATCTTGTGACATGAAATTTCTGTCTTGGAAGACAATTTTCTTAGTTGCTATTACCTCTGCAAGAAGAGTTTTGGAATTGCAAGCTTTATCAATCAAACCTCCTTATTTAATATTCTATAAGGATAGGGTATCTCTCCAGACAAACCTATCATTTTTAACAAAGGTGTGTTCACAAAATAACTTAAGCCAATCTATTGAGCTGCCAATGTTTTTCCCTAATCATGCCAACAAGGCAGAATACAAACTACAGCAGTTAGATGTGCATAGACAACTTCGCTTCTATCTACATAGAACCAGAGTTTACAGAAAGTCTGATCAATTGTTTGTTTCCTTTTCAGAAGTCAAAAAAGGCATGCCAGTCTCCAAAGTCTCATGCTCAAAGTGGCTCTCAAATTGTATTACCTTTATTTACAATTCAAATAACAGAAAACTACCTTTCAAAGTCAAAGGTCACTCTACTAGGGCCATGGCAACATCATCTGCTTATCTAGCTAAACTATCAATGGACAGTATTTGTGCCACTGCTACGTGGGCAAGATCTTGCACATTTATCACTCATTACAAAGTGGATTTGGCCTCCAGGGACAGGGCCTCTTTTGGTTCCACTGTGCTGAAAAGTGTACTCCCATGAGCCACCCTGGGAATATGGTGCTAAGGACGCTGTCCCAACCAGTCAGAATGAAGGCAAGATAAGACAACATAACATAAAGAAGTTATGTACTCACCATGATGTTCCATGTTTGTTGTCCATCTTGCCATTCATTCTTACAATCCGTCCCACCTTCCGCCTGCCTAAGACTTCTAGAGAACCTGGAGGATTTCTTTCCTTGGTCAAGGAGCTCCTCTGGTTTTCTTCCCTTTTAAGCATCCTTTATTATAGGACTAGTGTACACACATGGCTATGGTTAGCAGCAAACAAGATATGGGGAATCACACACTGCATGATGGGATAGCTGTTCAGCCACAAGCCAACTGAAAAACTCCGAGCTATAGTATGTGCTAATCTTTCTCCTCCTCCCCATACACGATTATATACATCTTTACTAGTATTGCTGATAGTTGTTTCCTTATTATAATTACAAATATATTTCTTCTTTCTTCTTTGTGACTTTTTCCTTGTATTTCTGTGTCTGTCATGGCTGATAAGGATAAGGCCCATTCTGATTTCAAAAAATGCCAGAAGTGTGGCCATAAAATTTCCTGTTCAGATTTCCACTCCTTTTGTGTCTACTGCCTCAGCCCCCTTCAAGTTACAGGAGGATTGTAGTATTTGTCATGCCTTCAGCCACAGGGCTTTGGTAGAAAGGAGCAACAAGTTAATTCTAAAAGGACTTTTGCCTTCAGCCATTGGAGAAGCCTTATCCATTGCTGATAAAGGTAAGACACATCTCCCTCCTCTTCTTCATCTGTCGATAAATCAAAAAAGCGTAGTCTATCGGTTCCACCCTCCCCGTCTATTCCAAAAGCCAAAAAATTGAAGACCTCAGTTTCAAAAGTTCCCTTGGACCCAAAAGCCTGTGTTTCTGACACTCTGGTACAGACAACTTCAGTTTCAGCACTGATAATAATTTCAAGTCCTTCAATGTCAAAGGCATGGACACAGGAATTGGCATCTATCTCTCGAACTAAGACTGTTATGCCTAGAACAATTTACTCTCCATCGATAGATTCCTTTGCTGGGGAACTACCAGAAGTATTTTTACAGAGGCCTTAGTCCCCTATGACTGCATCAGTCTGCTCCACCAAAAGTCTTTCAGAACTTGAAGTGGAGAGGCTGGTGAATAAAACTTTGTGGGCTAGAGGACTTTCAGACCCACCTTCAATATTGATTCCCTCCGGTCTTGGTTCCGACACTTCCTTCACCCCATTGACTCCTCCTCCTCTAATCTCCTCAGAGGTCTTAGATTCCTCTGTTCTGGTTCTCCCGGCACTGTCTGTATGAGCTCTCTAGTTTGCTTCTGCCAAGCTGAAAGTTACTCTGAGTTCTTCAGTTATTTCTGAACTGGAGACCCTCCCAGAGCCGTGGCTACTCTCTCGGTTCGGGGTAGCAGGTTTCAACTCCAAGTTTTTCAGAGCCATCCCTGTTTCTCAGGGCTTTGGTTTGAGTTAGTTCTGCTCCGGCTTCAGTCTCGAGGGTCAGTTCTTTGGAGCAGAGAGTGACCCTGGTTCTGAGGCAGTCTTTCTTGGTACCGGGCTCCCTTCCCTTTTCAAGGGGTCCGGCCTTTGAGGTTATGCAGAGGGCCCTTTCTCTTGCAGAGACTCAGTCAGTGCCTACCCCCCTCAAATCAGGTACCCCCCTCTAGCTCTACTATTGCTTTTGCCTCTTCACTGGGACAGCGGGTGCTGAAGCTTCAGGTGTTACAGCCACAGGTACTGTCATCTTCTGATACCTCCCCAGATTATCCTCCTGAGGAGATCCCTCAGAAAAAGAAGTACAAGAGGAAGTACTTGGATTCCCCCAGGAATCAGTCACCGAATATACAGATTTCGATGAGGGGGAAGGGTCCCCCTGGTCACCCCCTGAAGATGTCTCCTTTGGAGACTCTTGGAAATTCTGAAACAGAGGGGTGGCTGGAAGTCCCAAAACCCTTCCATTGAGGTGTCTGTTTACCTTCAGGCATTTGGCACCCACCCATCTAATTCATGGGTGACTCCACCCATGGATGAACTCACTCAGTTAATTTCATAGTGGGCATAGAAAGCTTTGACACCGTTGAGCCCATCCCCAAAAGACCGGGCAAAATAATTTCTGCACCTGCAGACAGTTTTGGGTGAAGGGTCTTGCAGCTGATGCTGTGGTCATAGCGGCTGTCACTAAAAAGGAACTAGCTAAGGAGAGTTCCTCTGTGCATCCGCCCAACAGAGTCCTGGGCTATGGACAGATTTGGGAAGTGGTGTCTACACTTCATCGACCTTGACCATAAGGTCCTTGAATTTTTTGGCACATTTTACTGGACTCCAGCGGGGTCTGATCAAGGAGTTTATCAGATACTCTGGTGAGAGCAGTAGCTGAGGGAGTCCAAGAGAAATTGGCTTCCCAGTTAGCCACCCTGGAGTCTGCGTCCAATTCTGCCATGAGGCTAATCGCATATACAGCTGAAGGGACATTTAGAGCAGCGGGTACAGGTGTAGCCATTAGAAGGCACACATGGATGCACCTTTGTGATTTTGTGGAACCATTCAAGTCTTCTTTTGTCAATGCTCCTTTTGATGGAACATCCTTATTTGACCCAGAATTGAAAGAAACTTTGTCCAGGTGTGAGAAGGATGGTAGGACCCTTTCTGCTGTGGGGATATGTTTTTCCAACCCCTAAAGGGCTTTTTCTAGGAACCAGAGGAGTGGTGGAAAACTGTGGTTCAAAAAATCTCAAAGGCCTTTCCAAGACACACATGGAGGGAGTTCCCCCAGGGCAGAGGGGGGAACCAAAACTGAAGATGCTGCCCTCGTGCAGAGGTGGTCCCCAAACCAGGGCTTCAGGGATTCCTTCCCAGCAAACACATTCAGCATTCCTGAAGGGAGGCCCAATTGTCTTCCTCTGGAGGCAGTCGGGGGACACTTATCCTTTCACCTAAACACCTGGCTAAACATAACAAATTCTTGGGTTCAATGGATCATATCCAGTGGCTGTACCATTCCCTTTTCTCAACCTCCCTTGTTTACAAGAAAATCCCCAATGTTCCACCCAATCATTGGGATTCAGCAGTATAAGAAGTCCAAAACCTGCTAGACAAGAGAGTCATCCAACAAGTCCTGCCAGACCAAGAAGGATCCAGAACCTACTCAAGATTCTTTTTGGTGCCAAAAAAGACAGGGGACTGGAGACCAATTTTGGATCTCAGTGTACTGAATAAATCAGTTCGGCAAACAAAGTTCCATATGGTCATGGTACAGTCTGTCCTTCCTTTTCTGAAAAAGACAACTGGATGTGCTCATTAGACCTTCAGGATGTGTATTACCATGTAAAAATGGATAAACTCCCCAGAAGGTTCCTCCGCTTCTGGCTGGGAACCAGTCATTACCAGTTCAGAGTACTGCCCTTTGGACTCATCACAGCCCCCAGGGTGTTTACTAGATGCAAGGCATTAGTAGCAGCTCACTTGAGACTACAAGGATTCCATGTATTTCTATACATGGATGACTGGCTCATAAAAGCTTTGATCAACCATCAGTTGATAACAGCCAGGGACTACACACTCAACATCTGTGCCCATCTGGGGATCACAGCAAATCTAGAAAATCACATTTAACACCGACACAAGCTATTTCTTCTCCAGTACGTCACATCCTTTTATTGGCTCACAAGCCTTCCACTCGAAAACTGTACACCAGTAAGTGGAAGCAATTTACTATTTCAGCTCTTGAAAAGCAAACAGATCCCTTTTCAGCTTCCATAGAACATGTCCTATAGTTTTTAGCTACTCTGTTTAACGCTGGAGCCTCTCCTTCCAATATCAAACTACAATCAGCTGCCATCTCTAATTTTCACAATGGCTTGGATGAATGATCATTAGCCTCTCACAGACTTTGAAAATCATTCCTCAGAGGCAGTCTTCTGTTAAAGCCCAAATTCAAAGATCCAACTCCTCCTTGGGATTTGAACCTAGTACTTCAAGCAGTGAGACACTCTACTTTCGAACCCTCTATGGAATGTGATCTGAAATTTTTATCTTGAAAGGCACACTTTTTGGCAGCCATTACCTCTGCCAGAAGAATTTCAGAGATCCAGCCCTTATCGTTTGGGCCTCCTTACCTTGTTTTCCATAAAGATAGATTATGTGTATGAACAAACCCATCTTTTTTACCCAAGGTTGTGTCAGAGACTAATACTAACCAGATGATTAATTTACCAGTTTTCTTCCCTAATCATTCTAACAAGGGAGAATACGCCCTGCATTTGTTAGATGTCCATAGACAACTACATTTCTATCTTCACAGAACAAAGAACATAAGACAATCAAGTCAACTGTTTGTTTCCTTTTCCACTGTAAAGTTGTTCAAGGCAGTCAGCAAGATTACTCTAAGTGGCTGAAAGACTGCATTTCATTTATTTATGATAAAAACAAATTAACCTTGCTTAAACCCATCAAAACACATTCTACAAGGTCTATAGCCACTTCAGCTGTCTTTCAGTCTAGAGCTTCAATGAACGACATATGTGCAGGAGCTACAAGAGCTACTCCCCATACCTTTATTACTCATTACAAACTGGATCTTGTCTCTAGGGGACGATCGTCCTTTGGCTTGATGGTGCTTAGGAATATCCTTCCATGACTCCACTCTGTCCCATCTGTCAAGGATGGAGTGAAGATTGACAACATCAGATAAAGAAGTTATGTACTCACCATAACGTTCCATCTTTTTTGTCTATCTTAATTCATCCTTGCCACCCCTCCATCCCCCGTCCTTATAGATTATTTGGTGGAACAGATCAAATTCACTTGAATTGTTATATTGTCCAGCCACAGTAGCCTTACACATACCTTACTCATATATATATATATATATATATATATATATATATATATATGTGTACATATGCATATATTATTGCTCATTCGTGTCTGACACATATAACAAGAAGGCTTGGCGTTCAGATGCTTTAATACGTAGAAACACATCAGGATGAATAGCTGCATCATAAAACACGAACAAACTAGTTAACAGACAGAGCTTACATACATACATGTTCACATTTCATAGGTTCATAGGTTCATAGGTAGGTACTAGGCTATCGGCCCAAGGGCCTACGTAAGCCTAGCCAGCAAGGTACCATAGCTTATGCCACCCAAGAAAGTTATATCTCCTGTGCCACTGTCCAGCAGATACACAGAAGTGATTCCCGGGGTCTATTTCCTATTTCCCATCCACTCATCAAGATTTTTCTTGAAGAGTGCTATTGAAGAACTTTGCTTGACATAGATGGGTAGCTTGTTCCAGAGTATAGGAAGTCTCTGGGACAGGAATCTATCCCTCCAGCATGTCCTGTTTATTGTGGTGACAAGGTTTAGGTCCCTAGGGCGTGTAGCTTGGAGGGATTGGGATTTCTTTAGGTGTAGCATGTCCAACAGCTCTGGGTTTGGCATAGCTTTATATGTTAGGCAGAGAATACCTCAGAGTAGGCGATATGCTACGGAGTAAAGCTGGAGTTTTTTGAGGTGGTCAGTGTAGGGCATTTGTTTGAGGCCAGTAATCCAACAGCTAATTACAAAATGGCAGTCAGACTTGCACGTGCTCAGTATTTATACACTTGCGCAAGCCCTTGGATAGCTTCTTAAAGGTGTATATACACACATATTGATCTACATCCTCTCTCTTAAAAAGATTGCCCTTTATACACAACAATATCAGAGTTAGGCATGTATTACTGTACACATCAAAAGCAAAACACAATGTTCATGTCCAAGTTGCCTCATATCTACTACAAGGTTTAGAGATTCGATCATATCTCATAACATAACAGTTGGGACCAAATTTAGCAACAGGGACAGTCTGCGGTACACAGCTCATATCAGGAACTTCTGGTTTCATCACAGGAATGGGAATGTCCTCTGGAACTCCCTCTGGAATTGGAACACCTGACAACTCACTCTGAGATAAAAGAGTTTTTCTCACAGGCTATCTGCTGTGGTATAGGCTCGGACACTGGTCTCAAATGCTTTCAGTTCCACTTGAAGATTGCTCCTTCTGATTCTATAATGTACGATCTAGGCTCTGGACCAATATTCTTCATGGCATCAATCCGATCATAACTTTTGGACCTCTGCATCCTTACCACTTCTCCTTCTCATAATGGATTGAGCAGTTTGTTGGTCTTATCGTAGTAGGATCTCTGGGTTAGGTGTTTTTTCAACAGATTGTTTTTCACTGATCTGTTGTTCTTGACACATGAAACCAGCAATTGACTGCTGATTAGTAATATGGTTTTGGTTTGTTTCAACAAAAGTCTCTGAGCAGGTGAACCAAGATGTTTATCACGAAGAACATTTCCGAGATTCAAAAGATTTAGGAAAACATCACTATTATCTCGATTCGACTTCTCTAGTAACTGTTTTGCACTTTGAACTGCATGTTCTGCCAAATCATTTGACCATGGGTACTCTGGACTACTTGTGACATGAGTAAAGTCCCATTCTTCAGCAAATCTTTTGAACTGTTGGCTTGTAAACTGTATGTCATTGTCAGAAATAACTTTGTGCGGACTCCCATGTATTGCAAAATGACACTTCATCTTAGTAATGACTGTATTGGATGCTAGGTTAGGAAGTAAGTCAATCTCAAACCAATTGTTCTGTTGTTTTAGTCTACTGTCTAAATTGTATTGTATGTTGAAATTGACTAATTTTTATTGACTTGTACTATTTTAGTCTACTGTCTAAATTGTATTGTATCTGTGGAGCTTTTCTCCCTGGGTCTCCACTGAAAACAGGCTCCCAGCCCAGTCGGACATTACCTGGTAAACAAATGTAAAATAAAAAAATAAAATAAAGTAAAAATTAGAGTCTACTAATACCAAATAATGTTGACCATTCCACTCGAAAATGTAGGTAGCTACTGTCGACCAAGGTAGTTTAGGAATCTGGTTAAGGTGAAGTGGTTCCTTCTGTTGATGTGGCTTTGTACTATTACACACCAAATAAGATAAGAGTGCCCTCTCTGTGTCTTGTGACATAGAAGGCCAAAATACTAGTCCTCTCACCCTTCTTTTGATAGATTCAGTTCCCGGGTGACTACGATGCACGATAGTAATGTATTCTGGTCGCAAGGACTTTGGAACAATGACTTTTGGACCTTTCATAATGATACCTTTGCCACACAAAATCCCATCTCTGTAGGGAAAATAAGGTTGCACTTCTTGAGGTAAACTAGATTGCTTTGACGGCCATCCTTGATTGATAAAGTGGTTACGCCTCTGTAAAAGTGGATCGGTGGCTGTGTGATCTCTCAGCTCATCAAGACCTGTGGAAGAAAAATTATGCACTTCCATGACTTCAAAATCAAGATTCTCATTCTTGTGCTGTTCTGTGGTATTTCTGGGTGATCTGGATAATGTATCAGCAAGTTAAAGAAGTTTGCTTTTCTTGTAGACAAGATTGAAATGATACTTTTGCAATCTCAGCATCATATGTTGCAATCTGGCTAGGGCTGAATGCATAGGCTTTCTCAGGATAGTGACTGGAGGTTGGTGGTCCGTTTCGATCTGGATAGGTCTACCATAAACATAATCATGGAACTTCGAACATGCAAACACAATTGCCAGAAGCTCTTTCCCAATCTGGGCATACAACATTTCAGCTTGGGTACGAGTTCTCAATGCATAGGCAATAGATAGAACCTCTTATAGAATGACTGCACCAAGACCAAATTTGGAAGCATCACAGGAAAGTATAACTGGCTTGTGAACATCATAGTATCTGAGGGTTGGTGGAATAGCAATTCTCTGTTTCAGGACATCAAATGCTCTTTGGTGTTGCTCTAACCAAGACCAGGATACATCTTTACGTGTCAGCTCTCTGATTAGTGCTGAAAGTTGGCTGAAATCTGGAATAAACTTGCTTAGATAGTTGACCTTGCCAAGAAAATGTTGCAGAGCTATAACATTGTCTGGAGCTGGCATCTCGAGAATGGCTGTTTGATTTGAAGGATCTGGTAGTAGGCCTGTACTCGTACATAAATGACCAACATAAGTAACTTCTTGTAGCCTGAACTTGCATTTGTGTGGGTTGAGCTCAAGATTCACTTAACATGCCAATTCTAGAACTTTTCTGAGGTTTCTGTCATGTTCTGCCTCATCACGACCTCCTACTAGTATGTTGTCTATTATAATAGTACAAGGATACCTAGAAAAAATTTGCTGCATTGCATGCTGAAAGGCTTCACTTGCAGAATTTATCCCGAATGGCATTCTCAAAAATCTGTACCTGCCAAACGGATTACTAAAAGTAGTGAGGAAAGAGGATTTCTTGTCAAGCTGAATTTGCCAGAATGAACTCTTTGCATCTAAGAGAAAAAATAGTCTCATTTGGCATCAAGGCTGTGACTTCTTTGACTGTATGCATTGCATGATGAGGTCTTTTTAGTGCTTTGTTCAAATCTCATGGATCAATACATATTCTGATGTCATCTGAGCTTTTCTTATGAGCTACCACCATGGAAGATACCCATTCATTTGGAGTTTCCACTGAACAAATCATACCTTGTTGCACCATTTTGTCTAACTCAGCTTTGACTCAGTTCTGCATGGCTATTGGAACATTACGTGCTGGCCTGATAACTGGACTGACCTCTGGGTCTAACTTCATGGAGTACACAACTCGAAGTTTGCCTAGTTTGTCTTGGAAAAGATCAGCATAGGTGGAAAAAATATGTTGGGCAAAATTAGAGTAGTGGTCTTTTAAGCTAACATGATGACTTGCTTATTAAATGAAAGCAGTCTCATTTTCAAACTGTCTCTGAGCCCTAATAATGACTGGACGTGCCTCTTGACCACATAAATAATAAGTCGTAGCTTCTTCCAGCAGAGTAACATGAAAGCACTACTGAGCCTTCAATTTGAATTTCTTTACCTCCATAAGAAACAAGTTTCGGACACCTTGCCAAATGAAGCCTTTCACCATGACACACTCTAGCAAATGTTTCTGCAGACATAACATTGCACTTAGAGCTTGTATCAGCTTTGAGCTTTGTGGGTTTGCCATATATACGAACAGTACAAAATATTTAATTCTTTGCCCTTAAATCTACTGCATTGACCATTTCATGATGCACTGACGCACCATCAACATAAAGAGTAGAATTGCCACTGTCTAACTGATCAACTCGTTTCTTAAAATGCTCCCTTTTAATAAAGGAATGTGGGCCTTTTGATTTACAAAATCTTTTGAAATGATTCCAAAATCTTTTGACATGATTCCACTTACTGCATTTGTGGCATCACTGACCAAAAGTTAAACATTTTTTCCTTTTAACAGCAAAATAACCAGCAAATCAGCCACCAAACTCAAAACTTGTCGAAGAATATGGTTACTACCAAAACTAGGTTAAAAACATCCACAGTTTAGCACTTTCATCTGTAACACTAAGACATCATCAGAACTTGTGAAAGCCATTTTAAAACTTAAGTGCAGAAGACACATCTCCCATATAAACCAGTCACAACATGTTGTAGCTGAAATCAGTGTGAACCAGAAAAAAATAAAGTAACAACACTAAAAATGAATCACAACTTTTAAAACCTGAACCAAAACATGTAAATGCAAACTAGGCAAAAAAATAACTAAACAAAAAATGTTTGATGAAACACAAAATCATATTCTGCTGGCTCTCCTTTTTAGTTCACTGCTGATAGAAATGCTGTCATTTAAACCAGGAAATTTGGCAGCATCCAGCATAAGCTTCCATGTCATTTCCCGGTAAAGCAGTTTGTTCTGCCAGTCCCCTACATAAGCAGACTTTTATTTGTTTAAGAACTAGAAATGTAAACTTAGTGAATTTCTCACAAACAATGGAATGCCTGGCCAGTGGACATTTACTGTCCTTACGCTGAGTACTGTAAACATGTTGATAGATACGCTTGTTCAAAGCATTCTTAGTTTTTCCCACAGGACCATATTGGTTTGACCATTAAAACCTGTTTGATTGTCTTTCTTGTCAAGCTGATTTAGCCCTTTCTTGAAGATGGGGGCATATTTAGTGTTTCTCTCTGCTCATATCTCATCTCTGATTGAATCCAGAAGTGATGGGGGGTAGCCACGGTCCAAAAACTAATGTTGAATTGTTCAAGACACACCGCGTCATCTGAGGTCAAATGATAAATTGACTTTTTACTACCTCCCCCCTTCTGATGAAAGGGGTGGCAACTGTTGAAAAAAAGAAATGTGCTACAATAAGTGAACTTCCTGTAAATTCTGATAGTGAATTTTTCATTAACTCCTTTTCTGATGTCAGTGTCAAGATAATTAATCTGGTCACATTTAAAGGAATATGTGAACTTTAAAAAGGAGGTGCTGGCTTGTAACTGTAGTATGAATTCAGTTTACTAACAATTACAATATTAGATGCATGAAACCGGACAAAGGTGGGGGCCTGGTTATTATCATCAGAAGAGGGTGGGTAGTAAAAAGTCAATTTATCAAAACCTTTCATTTGACCTTGGATGACATAGTGTGTCTTGAACAGTTCAACATTCTAAGATCCATATTTTTGGAACATGGCTACCCCCCCACCACTTCTGGATTCAATCAGAGATGAGATATGTGGCCAAACCAATATGGTCCTGCATTACACATTGGATGCCAAGGACATTGAAAACATTTTGCGGAAAAACTGGTTTATGCTACAATGTGATGAAAGCATCACAGACTTTTTTTTTCTACACTACTATCTTTTACCTATAAAAATAAATCTAACATAAAATCCCTTCTACATAAACACTTGTTACAATGGTACCCTCAAGTAGATTTGATTCTTCTGTGAATGATGGAACTTACAGTTGTTTTTCTCAGAGAGTTATTTACCTTATTACATGTGCATCTTGTCCCACTTTCTATGTGGGAAAAACTAAGAACGATTTGAGCAAGTGTATCTATCAACATGCTTATAGTATTCAACATAAGGATAGTAAAAGTGCACTGGCCAGGCATTCCATTGTTTTTGATAAATTCACCAGGTTTTCTTTTCTAGTTCTTGAACAAATACAAAATTTGCCTTATGTAGGGGACTGGAAGAACAAACTGCTTCACCAGGAAATGACATGGCAGCTTAAGCTGGATGCTCCCAACTTTCCCTGTTTAAATGACAGTATTTCTATCAGCAGTGAACTGAAAAGGAGAGCCAGCAGAATATGATTTTTGTGTTTCAGCAAACATTTTTTACTTAGTTATTTTTTCCTAGTTTGTATTTGTGTTTTGGTTCAGGTTTTAAAAGTTTTGACTTATTTTTAGTGTTGTTACTTTATTTTTTCTGTTTTGCACTGATTTCGGCTACAACATGTTGTGATTGGTTTACATAGGAGGTGTGTCTTCTGCACTTAAATTTTAAAATAGCTTCCACAAGCAGTAGTTCTGATGATGCAGTGTTACAGATGAAAGCGCTAAACTGTGGATGTTTTTAACCTATTTTTAGTATTAAACATATTCTTTGACAAGTTTTGAGTTTGGTGGTTGATTTGCTGGTTGTTTTTCTGTTATTAGCTACTGTTTTCTTCCAGTCCCAGAGCTGCACTCTTGTTTCTTCCTTTGATTTTTTTTTTCCTTTCAGATTCATGACTTCCAGCACAGTTATGACAGTTGGCAATGAAAGGTTGGGACCCATGCTTTGAGTTTGTTGACTCGCTGTTATGCTTCACTGAGACTGCACGATTTCCAGAGTTTGCCTTAGGACTTGTCAAAAAGTTCTGGGGTTTACCAGTGAGTGCTGCAGGGGTTACAGTTATTGCCATATTCTTGGGCCTGTTTCTTTTAATTTCGTGCTGCATACTATCAACATGAACTTTATCACTGTGCCTTCTAGAGCTATTCAAATTTGTAAACATATTTGTGTACTTTACTGTGAGCTTGTATATCTGACAAATCTCAATGGCATTATTCAAAGTTAAATCACTGTCACAAAGCAAAATCATTCTGACAGCATCATCTTTTACACCACACAGAAGTCTGTCTTTTTTATCAACTCATCCCTTAAATCACCAAATCTGTATGTTTTAGCTTTATTTCTCAGGTCATTTATATATGCTGCAAAAGTTGCACCATGCTTTTGATCCCTTGTGTAAAATAAGTGCCTTTCCATTGTAACATCTGTCTGGGGGTTACACATTTCTCAAAATTTACATTTTAAGCAGTCTGGGTCCTCCCTTGACTCAGCTGGTACAACAATATGATGGATTCACCTCTACTGTATAGACAGCAGGTGCATACAGAAATGAATGTTCCCTTTCAATGGCCTCTGACCCAGCTAAATTAAGTAGAATACATGTCTTTGTATGGTTATCTTTATCAGAATATGCAGCCTGTATGAAAATGTACTCTTGCTCAAACACTCTCCAGTTCTGAACAATATTACTGTCAAACACAAATGCACTAGGTTTTTGAAATCCGTCTGCCATGTTCACAAAGTGTACACAAGCATACTGAAAATATGGTCATTGTACTTATGTAAGAACAAACTGTTCTGTGAGCTTGTAACAACATTCAGATGCATAATAATCTCTTTAAAATACTGTACTTTGTGAAATATGCCCTGTAATGGCTGTACTCTGCAAAATATGCCTTGTAATGGCTGTACTTTGCGAAATAGCTTTACTGTAACACTGCACAAACATGCAAACACTTTATATACTTTTGATAACTCGGACATTTTTCCTTAATACGAAAAAGATATGCTTTGCAAAAATGCATTTGTTTCCCCTTATTTTATTAATTTTATGCAATTTGGACTTTATTTCAAACATTTTCCATAGTATTTGAAAATTTTTATCAATATCGTACAATTTGGTTTATGCGAATATCGTTTAGAATGTTTTGTTTGCCCCGTTTCATATTATACAAAAAAGAAATAGTGTTGAGCAAGTTTTAATATCTAAAATTTGTTTCTGATCTGTTTTGCGAAGTTTGCACATTTTAGAGATGATCCACTCGTCTATATTCCACCAGCATCTAAACAAGTGCCTCAGATCATTTTAACCAAGCCGTTTCTAGTTTCATGCTCTTTGGATATGCCTCTTCTGACACCGTGCACTTTTAAACATGCCACTTCTGACACCATATCACTCATTCATCTCTAAAAGTTATAAAAAGAAGGCTTGGGTTTTCGTTCAGATGCTTTAATGCATAGAAACACATCAGGATGAATAGCAGCATCATAAAACATGAACAAACTAGTTAACAGAGCTCGCATACATACATGTTCACATCTCAACAGATAACTACAAAATGCAGTCAGACTTGCACATGCTCAGTATTTATACACTTATGTGAGCCCTTGGATAGCTTCTTAAAGGTATATACATACACACATTGATCTACACATACATACATATATATATATATATATATATATATATATATATATATATAATGCATATATGTTCTGTATGTTTCGATAGCTTGTCTGCAAACTCAATCTGAGGTAATTGAGAGAGAGGGATTCTGGGTAGAGGTGAAGCTTGAGAGTTTTTGGCTGGCGCAAGCTGTAGTAACAGCCGAGTCAGTTCACATGTTGGAACTGAACCCATCTGTCAAGGATGAATGAAGACAACACAGATGGAGCGTTATGCTGAGTACATAACTTCTTTTTGTCGATTAGGGGCAACTTATTCTGAGCTGCACCATCAAGAAAATTAACTACATTGACTGTTTGATTTGTGAGAAACTTAAACTGAACTGAACTGGAGATGCAGGAACAGTACTTCTGTTTTCTTCCTGTTAAAAGTAACTTTGAGTTAACATACTTGCACTATAGATAAACTGCACTGTATGTAGACTCCATTGAGTCTCCATTGTGTTAACTATGCTACATCTTATTGTTTAATTTGTTTTTTCCCTTATTCTCATTATTTATTATTTTATTTATTTATTTCCAGTTTGATGACCGGGGAAGTCCACTTGGCCCAAAGAGCCCATTTTCAGTGGAGGCCCAGGGTGAAAAGCTCCAAAGTACAAGATGCAAGTAAAGATACAAAAGTAAAAACAAAACAGTGCTAAATACAAATACAAATCTAAGTCAAAGAAAAATATTTACAATATTTACATAGAAAGAAAAAGTGTAGTTATTTTGTTGTGAACAGTTATGAGATTGAAGTGAGGTTGGAAGAATGCAGGTACATTTCCATTTGGAAGAGAGGTAGGAATGAAGCTGAGTTTTAAAGTTATCTACATTCTGCATTGTCCTTAGGGAGGAAGGAAGAGAATTCCATTTTTTGGGTAAGGAGAAAGAGAGGAGGAGTTGTCTAGGAGGATGGTTAGGTTTGTGGACACTTATTAAGGTTTGGTGTTCAGATCTGAAAGTTTTATTTGGAATGTAGGGGGGTAGGATGTGTGTGAGGGCGGGGGCCCTGGATGGGGTTGAAGATTAGCCTGTGAACTGTAGTAAGTTGGGACATTCTCCTTCGCACAAACTCATTAAATAGTTAAGTGGGTTGGCATAAAAGGTTAAGGTCTTAACCTCATGGATACAAAGTACAGGGTTGGATTCTGACTGCTGGTTATTGGCTAGCATGTAGACTGATAACCTAGCATTTACCTATAAAAAAAGTATTGTTTGCATATTTCAACTGCGTAGTGGATGAGTTGTTTCTTTTTTGCACACTGAAAATTTTAATAAAAAGAAATTTGACATAAAATATATATGTATAAATAATACATAAATTGTAATGTTCTAAAACTTGTACAGTAGTGCAAGTAACTATGATAGGAATGTTCTAATTCTGCATTCTGCATGTTTGCTTTATACCAACCATTCAAAATGCCTTCATCTAAGTGAAATTCAAGTGAACTGACTCATTAACCCCAACAGCAAATCTGTTTCTGCATGAGGAGAGAGTTTCCTTAGCATTCCTCATTTACAGATCCAGCAACACAGTTTACACCATCAATAAAAAGGGCACCTTGACTAAGGTTGATGATTAGTATGTCAGATGTATCAGAGCTTACAAAGTGCAAGTCAGTGTGGCCATGCAGTGTATTAAGTTAGAAAGTTAATTTTAAGTTTAAGCTGCTACCGGAATTGTTTGTACTGTTGCTTGGTAAATCTATGATTCTGTATTTTTATTTCTTTAGAACAATGGAACCATCTTACCTGAGCTACCTCCAGAGAAAGATAATGGATTGTACATGATACCTCCATCAATCCGACCAGCACTGAGGATGACTGCCATTGAGGTGAATGAAAATAAGTGTGCTGTATTGTCATAAATATCATTATAACTATATTATTGTAAATTATATAATTATTTAAATAATCATTATTGTAAACGAAATATTAAAGTGTTTTTCACTATACTCAAATTTCTGTTAGTGGATATGTGAAGGTGATTTCTCATTTCCCTCCAATCTGATCTCATTTGACCTCTTTCAGCTTTGCCTAACATCACATAGGTTCATAGGATGATACTAGGCTATTGGCCCGGAAACCCTTATAAGCCTAGAATTTTGCCCATGTTCCCTCAAAGTCAGCACCTGCTTCCCCTGTCTAGCAGTAACATGTGGGATCCCAGGGGTGTATTTTCTGTTTCCCATCCAGTCGTCCAGGTTCCTCTTAAACAGAGCTAGAGAGGTACTCTGCTTCACATGGTGAGGGAGTCTATTCCACAGATGGGGGAGTCTTTTGGACATAAATCTATCCTGCCAACAAGTTCTATTAATGTTACAGACCAGGTTAAGGCCTTGTGTGCAGGTTGTGCAAGTGGAGTTTGACTTATGGATATGCAGCAATTCCTACAAGGCTGGGTCTGAGATGGCCTTGTATGCCAGACACAGGTCACCTCTGAGCAATCTGTATGAGACTGAGTAGAGGGACAGGAACTTTAGCATATCTGTACAGGATAGGTGTTTGAGACCCTGGATTTTCCTGGTCAGGAACCTCTGTGGTCTCTCCAGCTGCTGCATGTGCTTGGAAAGGTACATGCCGAAGGGGGCATTGCACTCGATAATGGGTCTGATAGGGGAGGAGTACATGGATGTTATGACCTCCTTGTTCCTGGATGAAATACTCGTATTTATGAGGTGGGCCATGTAGAAAGCCTTGTGTACAACGGAATATCAATTATACATATCGGTTATACTCACAGACTGTCCATTGTGTGATGACCAAAAGGGTTGTCTATCACCAAATAACCTACTTATCCAGAATGGTTAACAATCTAAACAAAGAGATAAATGGGCAGTCATCAAGCTATGTTTATGTAGCCCGCACTTCTATTTTCTGTATTATGGGCTCTGCGTATTTTCTTAGATCAGGTATATCTTACCACATCCTGCAAGAAGAAGAATGGGTGGCAGTTATCGCAGAAGATTTAGGCTCCAAAATGTTAATGAGCTACTTCCTGTAGCCAAAGTTACAGGGTTTGTTTCTTCCACCTCTGTTTGCCTACTGTTTGAGTCTGAGCAAGTAACTTGACTAGACACCACTTCCAGGTCACGTCTGCAAAGGGGCACTGGTATCCAGTGGGCTTACCTGGTTAACAAATGCATAAAAAATAAATAAATAAATAAATAAGCAAGCTTCTTATTCCCGCAAGGAATATCAGTGCGATGGAGTCCAGGTCTTTCCCTTCCAGAAAAAGAGGTAAAGACAAGGTGCCGGTTTTTCAAAACCTGGACCAGATTGCATTCCTGCGAACTCAGTCAATCAGCACAGAAGCCGATATTACCAGTTGCTTGTCTGTCCAGAAAGGCATTGTTTAATAACTGTGACATAAAGTATCATTGCATTAGCTACATGCCAACATATTTTGACACTTGCTACTTGAAGGAAGGCAGTAGATTTTCTCGTCCAGCCAGAAATAATGGTCTTTCTGGCTGCAGTTATGTATATTTGTATATAGATAGATGCAAAATGTTATATTGATTAGTAGTTATTTTCTATTTCAATATATGTTTTTACAGTTCTTAGAGATGTGCAATGTTGTCCAACAGATGTTAACTATATCAGATTCTGCCATATTACTGAAAGCTGCTAGTTTTCATCATCTGCAGGAAGTTTCTGAAATAGATTTCAGGGAATTTCATCGATTTTTGGAGTGAGTCAGTTTAATTGCTATTAAAAGCAGTCCCAGCTACTTCCCTCAGAGAGTAAGTGATAAATGCATAGAATTCAAATTGCTAGCCTCACTCACCTTCTTCAAAGTCGTTCTGTGACACAGCTGTTACTGGCTAATGTATAGATAATGTACCACTATTGTTCCTGAATTAATTTATTTATTTTATTTTATTTTATTTTACATTTGTTGACGGAGAGATCTCCGCTGATGCATGTCCATTTTCAGCGGAGGCCCGGGGAGAAAAGCTCCAAAACACAGGTTACAAAATTGCTGTTATGCTACCGTCAGTGAATAAATAGTTTTTCTGCCTGTGTCTAGAAACCAGAAGGTTCTGTTCTTTGAAGATGATGAAAGCTGTCACAACAACATAGGAAAGCTGGACATGTCCCCTTCACTTCAGAAGAAGTAGTCTGCAAGCAGTAACTTCCACTTTCAAATGGTAACTGGACAGGGAGAAGGAGAGTTGCCCGAAGGAGTAGTCTCTCAACAATGAGAAGTGGCATTCCTGTCATATGATTAGTCCTATGCCACAGCACCCAAGTGCCGCTGTACCCTTCAGGGCCAAGGATGACAGTATGTTGCATGATATCTGTAGCTTGTATTTCTGTGCGTGTACATGTGATATGTGCAGCTGAACAACAATGAAAAGAAGGAATCGGGATTAATGGCAAAAAATAGCCAGTGCTCTTCATGATGGTCACTGTGCCCACCGAGACAGTGGGGTTATGCTTCTGTAATAGTGTGCTGTTTTTGTCGAATACTAGTAGTTAAACATGAAGATAACTCCATCAAAGATGAGGGCAGTAACAGTGACTAGGGTGACAGTGTTGCTGGCAGTCAAGGGAGAGTAAATAGAGAGTCTATACAAGAAAAAAATCCACTTTTTATAAGTGAAATTTACAAACCTGATATGTCTCATTTATCACTGAGAATCATCGAAAATCATTGACTGGGGTGTTACAAGCCATAATGTTGTTCTTACAGAATAATTTAGTAATGTTGCTTTCCAGGTGGGTGCAGTTACAGATCTCAGCTAGAGAATCATATTCTGTCTTTATCGTCCGTTCAGCAACTGATGGAGCTTGGATCCAATCTCAGATCTGTAACTGGCCACTTAACAGACATTTAGGCTCTGTAGCTCAGGCTCCTCCCCTTACTAATTATCCCTCAACTACTGTTGAGATATTTCAGATCTCGTTTGCTGCTTTAGCGATAAGACATGGTCACCATTAGCTCGAACAATTTGCTTTGCGAGAGAATTGTTTTAGGTTAATTTTTACTCTTCATATTTTTCTACTTTTTCTTCATTTAGTTTAATTCCTGTTACAATTTCCCCATATATAAATAGAAAGGCTATTTCCTCACTACTTGTAGCACTTGGGCCTTAAGCCCTTGCCCTTTCTTTCACTACCTTTGTGGTACATCTTCCAGTACCATGGCTGGTATTTATTTTTCTTACTTTCCTTCTTTCTTCACTATTTAGTTATTGTTAGTACCATTGCTAGTAATTTCTTGTGATTTAAATAATTTCAGAAAAACCTACTGGTTTTAAAAAATGCTCCACTTGTAGGCATAAGATTACAAATTCTGATAGCAGTTCTCTATGTGTATACTGTTTAGATCCAGAGCATCTTGATGTTTCTTGTGACATTGGCTCTAGCTTTGATAAAAGGGCCTTGGACAAAAGGAAGAATACATTAATTCAGAAAGGTCTACTTACATCCTGTGCATCTTCAGACTCTAGAGCATCATCTTCCTGTAAGAAATCCTCAGGAGATGCAACAGAGAGATCCAAGGAAATGAGGAATTGTTCTTTTGACTGCTTTTCTCCTTTAACTTCTTCAGGCTTGGCTCCACCCAAGAAAATGTCAAGTCTGACAACCTCCAAGAGCTTTACTCCAACAAAGACAAAATCAGAACCTTTGTATCCTTCTTCTCATCTGGATCCAACTAGATCCAGCTCTAATCACCAAGTTTTCTCCTGAATACTTGTCTTGAAGACATCATTCCTCCTTCTTACAGAACCCACCTCGAAAAGCTTCCCATCCACCATCAACTTCATCTTCCCTCAGATCGTCCAGGAGCCTGTCAGAAGTGGATGTGGACAAGATGATACAAAATGTTCTCAGAACCCCGATTCAGTTGGGTGTTGTACTGTCTTCATCTCCCATCTGACCCGTGAGCCTCTCCACCACTCCACCACAGGCTTTAGCTCCTACTCCAATTCATCCAGTGGTTTTGGAGTGTTTGGACCCGAGATTTCTGAGTATATCTATGTTGGATCCAAAGACTTGCCTTTCTTCGACTCAGACAGTTTCTCTGACCCAGACAGTCTGACCTTGTCATCTCCAGAAGCATTTTGGGGCTGTATTATCGACACTGGATTGGGTGGGTTGGGATTGACTCTGATGGCTTCCTCTCTGAGCTTCAGTGCTGGACAGCTTGGCACTGACCTGCACCTTTAGAGAGGAGCTGGAGGGGATTGGGTTTCAGCCCTCACAGGCTTCTTCGAATCTGGTGGGGGCGGGACTGAGATCCCCCATTGTTTTGGCCTTTGAGGTAAAGGATGGAAATTTCTCCTCTTTAATGGAAAAGACACCCATACCCACCTCGGGTCCACCCTACACACAACTGTCTTCTGTGGAAGCTGGGCCTTTTCATCCTACCCCATCAGGAAAGTTGGTCAGATCAAGCCTGCGATACAGTCCTCATTCAGAGCATGCTGAAACTTCTGAGTCTTCTCCAGAACCTTCCACTGAAGAGCCCCCTCAGAAGCAGATGAGCAAAAGAAGGCACTTAGACACTCCACAATAGTCATTAACTGAAGACACTGACTTTGATGAAGGGGAAGGGTCCCCCACATCACCCCTTGAGGATGCTTCATTCTGAGAGATTCTCAAGCTTCTGAAACAGAAATTAGGTTGGTATTCTGACCCCTCTTTCCCAAGAGGAGTCAGTGTTCCTCTAGGCTTTAGAGACTGGCTCAGCTATGACTTGGGTAGTCCCCCTGGCTGATGAGATGGTAGACCTCATCTCCCATCAGACATTGAAGGATCTGCATGTCACGGAGCCCATACCTGAATGGCTGAACAGGTTTCTTGTTGCACTTAATGATAGGGCTAGTTGGAGTAAGGGTCTCCCTGTGGATGCTGTGATGGTTGCAGAAGCCAGTAGGAAGCAACTAGTGGAACTAAGTTCTTCTGTTCATCCTTGTAATGGGGAATCTAGGGGACTGACCAGGTTTGGGAAGCATGTCTATGCATCAATGACCTTTGCCCTCAGTTCTTTGAATAATTTGCACATGTTATGAAATTTCAGAAGGAATTGACCAACTCCAGTATCCACTCCAGGTCCATTTCTGCAGAGGATAAGAAAACAGTTTCTTAGCAGCTGGCCACCCTCCAGTCCTTATTCAGTACTTCCATGAGATTGATCTCTCATGCCACTGGAGGGAGCTGATAGAGCAGTAGGTTCAAGCTTAACATTAGAATGCATGCCTGGCTTTGCCTGTGTGATTTGGCATACTTCTTCAAGTCTTCATTCATCAGTGCCCCTTTTGATGGCTCCACCTTATTTGGCTCTAAGGTGAAAGAGACTCAGGAGCGAGCAAGATGGGAAGACCCTTTCTGCTGTGGGAATCCATTTTTCTTTTCCTCAAAGGATCTTCTCCCAAAGTGAAGGGGGGGTAGAAAATTGTAGTTTAGGAAGTTGCAAAGTTATTCCTAAGACTCCTATGGAGAAAGATCCTCTTGCAGCAGAGGTGGGAACTTTAATTGGAGATGCCATCCTCAAGGCAGAGATGGCCTGCAACATCAGGGCTTTCAGAGGTTCCTTCTCAGACAAGCCCTATCCGCATCCCTGTAGGGTTACCTGTCTGCTGCACTCTGGAGATGGTTGAGGACACCTGTCCCTGCACCCAGAAGCCTGGCTTGCCATTACCAAAGGTTCTTGGGTGCAGAATATCATATTCAGAGATTGTATGCCATTTTCCTTTTTCCGCCAAAATGTAACAGAAGAATTCCTAACATTCCACCCAGTCAGAGGAAAGCCACAGCTACAGAAATACAAAAGCTGCCAGAAAAAGAGTCATCCAACCAGTTCCACCAGACCAACAAGGACCCAGAACTTAATCGAGATTCATTTTGGTTCCAAAAAAGATCAGAAAACTCAGGCTAGTTTTGGATCTCAGCAAATTAAATCAATTTGTGAAACCCTTGAAGTTCTGAATGATCAAGGTTCAGTACATCCTGCCTCTTTTATGGAAGGATGACTGGATGTGCACTGAAGATCTCCAGACTATGTACTATCACATCAAAATGCACAAGCACTCCAGGAGATACCTATGCTTCAAGCTGAGAGCCAGTCATTACCAGTTCGGAGCACTGCCCTTTGGTCTCACCAGAGCCCTCCAGGTGTTCACCAAGTATATGGCAGTGGTTGCAGCTCACCTGAGGCTGCAAAGATTCTGGGTGCTTCTGTATCTAGATGACTGGCTTCTGTCTGCTTCCACCAAACCTCTACTAATTCATCAGGGATCACTTGCTCTGTTCTCTGCTGGGCATCACCATAAACCATTCCAAGTCTTAGCTTTCCCCAACACAAACTGAAGTTCACTGGAGCCCATCTAGATACCAAATCACAGGTGGCAAGCCAACCTCAAACAAGACTGGAGACCTTAAGGAAACAGGCATTACAAATCCTTACTCTTCATTCATCTCCAGCCATGTTAGTCCTCAGGTTAGTCATTAGGCTCAGTGGTAGCCTCCACAGTTCTAGTCCCTTTGGCGCATTTCTACATGAGAATATTACAGTGGACCCTAGAGGTACAGTGGTCAGTAAGACATCAGTCAGTGATAACTTCCATTTGTATGACAGGTGTTTGCAGACAACACATAGCATGGTGGATTCATGCAGAGGAATTTTTCCAGGACCGCCCCTTCATACTTCCTTCTCCCAAGGCCTCAGTGACTATGGATGCCTCTCAGCTGGAGTTAGGGCATTACTTGGGAAGGGCAGTCCAAGGCACATTGTCCCAGACAGAGGCCAGTCTTTACATTAATGTCCTAGAAATGAGAGCAGTCCTATATGCATTGCAGGCATTTCAAGATGTTCTTCCTTTAGGGATGGTTAAAATTCAGACAGAGAACATGTCAGTGGTCTGGTACATCAACAAACAAGGAGGAACCAGATCTTACCCACTTTGCAGGGAGGCAATTAGAATTTGTGAATGGGTGATCTCTTTCAACCACTTTTTCTTGGCAATGCACATTTTAGGAAAAACAGCCTATTAGCAGTCAAACTGAGCAGGGCCATTTTACTCCCTCATGAGTGGTCTCTCAACCAGTCAATGGAGGACATGATGTTTCGCTGATGGGTCAGTCATGCTGTGACCTCTTTACCTCTCCCCTCAATACCAAGTGCAGCACGTACTTTGCCCTTACCCCCACAAGGGGGGTGTCACAGAGAAATGCTGTAGTTCATGATTGGCCCTCCTGTCTATTGTATGCTTTTTCTCACACTCTTCTTATCCCCAAGTTTATTCAGAAAGCTTTCCAATGGAAGAACAAGGTGATCCTCATTGCCCCTTTCTAGCCACACCAAGTATGGTTCCCCCTTCCTTTCGCCTCATCTTCTTCACCCTCCCTGGGTGTTGGATCCTCTTCAGAACCTTTTGTCTCATCCATCCGGGCTGTCTCATCCAGAGAAACTTTCTCTCAAATTGATCACTTGGTTTCTGCACTTAACAGTGATGGCTAGAAGTTCCAGGATTTCCTCCCCTGTTTGCCACATTCTTATGTCATCTCAAAAAGCCTCTGCCAGGAAACTTTATAAAATTATACTCCATTTGGGCTCTTCAGAGACACTGAGAACCATTTTCTGCACTGATCCCAACTATTCTTGATTTCCTAGCCTCTGTTTTCAATGAGGGAGCTAGTTATTCAACTGTCAAGGTACATTGGCTGCCATCTCAAATTTTCACCTGGGTGTAGATCATTCATCCTTAGCCTCCTTAAAATTGTGCAAAGCCTTTCTTAAGGGTACCTTGCTGCTTCAGCCCCCAGTTAAAGATCCTGTACCTCTGTGAGACCTTACTGTAGTTGTTCAGGCCCTCACTCAGCCACGATTCAAACCCCTCAGCCAAGACAAAGTTAAAATTTATTTCATAGAAAACACTTTTTCTGGTTGTCATTACCTCATCTAGATCAGTATCCTAACTCCAAGCACTTTCTTCTCAACCACCTTACCTGATTTTTCACAAAGACAGGGTTTCACTTTGGACTAACTTTTCCTTTCTACCTAAGGTGGTGTCAGAAGCTAATCTCATCCATTCAATTAATTTACCAGCCTTCTTTCCAAAATTTTCAAACAAGGGAGAATGCATGCTTCATTTTACTGGATGTTTAGACAGCTCAGATTTTACATTCAGAGAACTAAAGACTTAAGGAAGTCAGAAGAGCTGTTTGTATGTTTTTCTTATGTCAAATTAGGCACAGCAGTGACAAAAGTGACTGTAGGTAGATGGCTCACTGATTGCTTACCTTATTTACAAGGGCAAAGGCCTGTCATTACTCAAACAGCCTAAAGTACACTCCACCAGGTCTATTTCCACATCATCCACTTTTTGGTGTAAAGCATCTATAGATGGCATATGTGCAGCTTCTGGATGTTCCAACAGTCATACCTTTATAACTCATTACAAATTGAATATATTATCGAGAAACAGAGCAGCTTTTGGCTGTGTAGTACTCCATAATATCATAGGATCTGATGTTGTCCTTTTCATTCTTCCTCACTGATGGGTTTCGGATCTGAAATTGGATTCAATTTGGCTGCATTCCCAAGGCTTATGGATCCGAGTCTTCAGCTCCTCTCTCTTCCCATAATGTAACATGCCTTCTCTAACTCCTCATATCTCATTTGCTGCCAGTTTGCCCAGATGCAGATTCTTGAGTCTTGAATGGAATTGTCAAAGGCTTGGGTTGAGCTAAATTTTTCCTCTTTTAAAATCTTAGTATTATATCGGAAGTCACCTTTTTTCTCTCGTCCTTCCTCCATTGATTGCTTTCTGCAGGTGTTAGGGACTGTTGCCTTTCTTTTTCCCTCCTTCTGATTTTTCTCTGGTGCTGTTGCACTTGGTTTCTAGCTTTATATAAAAAAAAATAATCCTTTACTTTTAATATTTGTTTATAGTTGTTATCTTTAGAGCTATAGCTGTTGCTGTTTTTTTAGTGGTCGTCTATGTGTGGGTTTTGTTAGAAAGTTAACTTTTTAAACTTCTTATTGTCAAAATAAATAATGTCTGTTAAACCTACAGGTTTCAAGAGATGCACTTCTTGTGGGCATAAAATTGCTAATTCAGACATGCACAAGAAGTGCGTCTGTTGTTAAGGACCAGGGCACTTGAATGTTGACTGTGAGGTGTGTGCGTCTTTTAATCTGAGGGCCTTGTCGGACAGACGCAAGAAACTCATATTGAAAGGCCTTTTACCTGTGTCATCTCCTTCATCTGGGGCTCAAACCCCCTCTAAGCATGTCAGCTCCAAGGATTTAAAAAGACAACCCCCTCTTCTTCCCCGAGGGCTTTGTTGGAGCCATGTGAGAAAAGACAAAAAATATCGGGTCTGACTACTTCAGATCCAGGCAAAACTAAGTCATCCTCAGATCCTATGACCACTTTGGATCTGAAAGGTACCATTGTCATTTCAGGTTCTCCTACACCAAGTACCTCCACCTCGGATCCTAAGACATCAGATCTGACTGTTAGGAGCCATACATCAGTGGGTTTTCTAAAACCAGTGTTTTTAACTCCCCCTTTCAAAATTTTGCAAACTCTGACTAAATCCAGACCTGCTTTCTCAGCTTCCTCTTCTAAGTCTTCTCAAAGCTTGACAGAGGCCGATGTGGACAGGATAATGCAGAAGTTCCTCATGGCTCAGATCCAGATCGGGATCTTCACAACCCTATCCCATTTTGGATCTGTGGGTGCACTGTCACATTTGATAAAGACTCCTTCTCCAATCTGACCAGTGGTTTCAGAACTTCAGGATCTGGGATACCCGAGAAAGGTACCATTGCATCCAAGGAAAGTTCCTTCCTTGACTCCAACTATGTCCCTGACAGGCTGTGCTCCCTTTTTGTCAGGTCTGAGTGGGTCTGGGATTAGTGACATCACAGCTGGGTCTGGGGGTTTGGCTTCAGCTCCAACTCTGTCAGATCTGTCCCTTCCTCTTGCTCCCTCGGCTGTTGACAGCTCAGGTTTGACTCTGCCTGGAGGCCTTGAATCCAATGTCGATGATGCTCTCTCTCCCTCGGTTGCTTCAGCTCCACGGGAATGCAGGGGGGGGTCTCCCCAGGCCCATCAGCCTTCGGGGTTGCAGAGAGGGCCTTCTCTAGTATCAGAGAACTGTCTCCTCATATCCTGGATTCTTCCTATCCTTCATTGGGTCCGAGCACTGAACACATCACTGCTGCCATAGGTCAGCCTACCACAAGGAGCCTCCGGACAATTTCCCCTCAGGAAATCCTCCATTCATCTGATACCTCCCCCAAACATCCCAGAGAATCGCTCAAAACAAAAAGTGCAAGAGGAGGCACATAGACTCCCCTATGGAGTCTTTCACTGAGGATACCGATTTTGATGAGGGAGAAGTTTCACCACCTGATGACATCTCCTTCGGAGACATCCTGGAAGTCCTCAAACAGAAAGGTGGCTGGTTCTTCCAACCCCCTTCTTCTGATGAATCGGTGTTTCTGGAGGCTTTTGGAATGGGCTCGTCCATGTCTTGGGTGACCCCCCCCCATAGACAAACTTATTGATTTGGTTTCCTATCGGGCCTGGAAGGAACTGGACACAGTTGAGCCTGTATCTAAGCGTCCTGATAGGTTCCTTAGTCCACCCTCTGACCATTTACACTGGAGTAAGGGCATTCCAGTAGATGCCGTTGTTGTCAGCAGTCAAAAAAAAAAAGGAGCTAGCCGAGCAAAACTCCACTGTCCATTCGCTGAACAAGGATTCCAGAGCATTGGACAGGTGTGGAAGGAGCATTTACACCTCAACTACCTTTGCGTGTTTCACCCACTTGCAGAGAGATTTTGTAAAAGAACTAATAAACTCTCTTGCTCAGACAATGTCAGAGGAGGACTTGAAGGTTTCTCCCCAACTGGCTACTCTATCTTCCTTTGCCAATTCCTTGGTAAGGTTGATTTTGCATACTACGGAAGGCACCTCACGAACAGCTGGTTCAGGCATAGCCATCAGGTGACATCTCTGGATGAGGTTTTGCAACTTTGCAGAACCCTTCAAGGCGCCCTTTATTAATTCCCTTTTTGATGGCTCCTCCTTGTTTGGACCATTTGTGATAGATATGCTTACCTACAGTGAGCAAGAAGGAGAGACCTTGTCTGTCATGGAGATCAAGTTTTCCACCCCTTAGAGGACCTTTTCTAGGAACCAGTGAGAAGGAAAGAAAACTTGGTTCAGGAAGTCTCTGGGTACCTTTCCAATATCTGCACGGAGATATTTCTTCCAGAGGCAGACAGGGAGGTTTTAATGGTAGGCACCGGCTCAGAGGCAAGAGGGGTTTGCAAAATCAGGGCTTCATGGAATCCTTTTCCAATAAGTTCTGTCAGTGCTACTGAAGTGCTACCCAGCTGTCCCTCTCTGGAGGCAGTCAGGGGTTATCTATCCTTGCACTTAGATGACTGGACAAAGATAACAAACATTGCTTTGGTGCTAAGGATAATATCCAGAGGTTGCTACATTCCCTTTGCCCCTTCACCTCCCAGGAAGAAACTCCCTGACATACCACCCAGACAGAGGGAGTATGCAATTCAGGAAGTTCAAAAAAGAGTCATCCAAAGGGTCCCAACCCAACAATTAGGATTTGGAACTTATTCTCACTTCTTTTTGGTGCCAAACAAAACAGGGGACCTAGATCAATTCTGGATCTCAGCAACGTAAATCAGTATATTAAGAAGTCAAAGTTCCGGATGATAATGGTCCAGTCCATTCTGCCACTTCTATGCAAGAATGATTGGATATGCTCTATAGATCTCCAGGACATATACTATCATTTCAAAATAGACAGGTGCTCCAGGAAACATTTGCGCTTTTGACTGGGAGCAAATTACTACCAATTCAGAGTACTGCCATTTGGGCTCACCACAGCCTAATGGCTGTTTATCAAATGGATGGCAGTTGTAACAGGTCACCTGAGGCTAAAAGGATTCCAGGTGTTTTCCTTTCTCGATGATTGGCTCCTTACTGCCCCAACAAGGCATCAACTGATCTAGGCCAGGGATTACTTAGTTTTGATCCCCAAATCCCTTGGTATCACAATAAATCTTGCAGAAGCAAACCTAACTCCTGTACAGGATTTATAAGAATTCAACTAAACACTACAACTCAAGTAGCTTCACTACCACTGTACCACATAAATTCTGAGACAACAAGTTTAGGTGTTACTGGATCTCCTTGCTCCCCCAGCCAGGTTAGTGCTCCAAGCGCTGGGGTCTGTATCAGCTGCTATCATTCTAGTCCCCTTAGCTAGATTTTTCATGTGAGTTCTACAATGGACCCTTGCAGTTCAGTGGTCCATTCTTTACCAACCTCTATCTGTTCCCATGAAGCTGACTTCAATTTGCAGATGTCATCTCCAATCGTGGATTGTTTGGGACAGCCACCCCCCCCCCCCACCCAGTAGCCACAGTGATCAAGGACTCTTCCCAGTTGGGGTGGGGGGCATTACAAGGGAAGGATGGTCCAAGACCAAGCTGCATATCAATGCCCTCAAGATGAGAGCAGTCCTTCTAACGTTGCAAGCACTTCAGGACATCCTCCCTCTGGGGACTATTGCTGTACACATGGAAGAAATACAAGTCATCCGATACATCAACAAACAAGGAAGAACGTGATCCTATCCGTTATGCAGAGAGACAATGAGTGTTTGGGAATGGGCAGTCTCTTCAGACAGCTTTCTAATTGCAATGCATATTCCTGAGAAAAACAATGAGCTGGCAGACAGACTCAGCAAGCCTCAATCAGTCAACAGTGAGCAGGATTTTCAGCTGTTGGAGCCAGTCTTGCTCCGACCTGTTTGCCTTTCCCCTCAACAACAAATGCAGCAAGTACTTTGCTCTGATCCCTCCTCAAGGGGAGTCACTGAGGGATGCTTTGGTCCATGTTTGGCCCTAGGTCTCCTTTATGCTTACCCCCCCAATTGATCCCGAAGATCCTACAGAAAGCCAGCAGTTTGAAGAGTAATCCTCATTGCCCCCTTCAGGCCTCGTCAGATATGGTTCCCCTTTCTATAGTCTCACCTTAGATATCCTGCATGGACACTCAAACCCAATCAGGACCTCTTATCTCATCAGACAGAACACCAGCACCCCATTCTCTACACCCTCAAGTTGACTGCATGGTTTTTCCACTTCCAGTGATGGTAAAAAGGTTCGAGCTTTCCTCTCCAGTCCTTGACATAATTTTGGCTTCCCAAAAGGCTTCCACCAAAAAGGTCTACAAAAATAAGTGGAAGAAGTTTTCCATATGGGTCTCAAAGGAGAACACTGACCTTTTTTCAGCTCCTACCTCACTCACCCTTCTGTTTATTAGTACTCTTTTTAAAGCAGGAGCTAGATTTTCTGCTATAAAATTTCAACTGACCGCCATATCTAATTTTCATACTGGAAGGGGATCTTCCTGTCTTTCAGCTTCTAGGTTATGTAAAGCATTTATGAGAGAGATCTTTCTTCTTACATCCTCCCATTAATGATCCCTCTCCCTTTTGGGATCTTACTATTGTTCTTTAGGGCCTTACTCAAAAACCATTTGAACCAGCTGACAATTGCAACATGCAATATCTTTCTTGGAAAATAATATTTCTGGCAGCCATTACTTCAGCTAAGAGAGTGTCCGAACTTCATGCTTTATCAGCCAAACCTCCTTACATCATTTTCCACAAAGACAGGGTATCCCTACGAACCAATCCTTCCTTCATGCCTAAGGTAGCCACAGAATCAAATATTACCTAATCAAGTCAGTTGCCAGTTTTCTTTCCCAATTTTTCTAGTAAAGGTGAGTATATGTTGTACTTCCTTGATGTTCATAGACAACTACATTTCTACCTTCACAGAACAAAGAAGCACAGAAAGTCTGACCAATTGTTTGTTTTCTTCTCACCAAATTATTTAGGCCAAGCAGTTTCCAAAATTACGTTGGATAAATGGATCACAGATTGTATTTCTCTCATTTACTTCCAAAAGAGTCTTGCATTGCCTCGACCTTCAAAAGCCCACTCTACCAGATCTATGGCTACTTCATCTGCTTTTTCTTCTAGAGCATCAGTTAACGGAATCTGTGCTGCAGCCACCTGATCAAACACTTGTACCTTTGTCCCACACTACAAATTGGACATTGTCTCCAGAAGCAGGGCATCCTTTGGCTTGACTGTGCTCTGGCACATGCTTCCTTGAGGGCAGCCCAAGAGCTGGGGACTCTGACCCATCAGTGAGGAAGAATGAAAAGGAAAACATCAGATTTAGGAGTTGTGTACTTACCATAACTTGGCATCTTTGTTGTCCATTTTCATTCTTCCTCATTTTCCGTCCAAGCCATACTCCAGCCTTGTCTCTTTGAGAAGTTACCTGGAGTAATTTGGAACCCATAGGTTCTAGGTTTGGGTCCCAAACCTCCTGCCTGTTCTATTTCTATAATTCTTGGGCAATAGGGCAGCAATCTCGATCTGAGGGGTTAGGGAAGGTATGTTGCATTATTGGAAGAGAGAGGAATTCGAGACTCTAATGTCTAAGTCTTTGAAATCCGGCTGAATTGGACCCAGTGCCAGATCCAAAACCCATCAGTGAGGAAGAATGAAAATGGACAATGTAGATAACAAGTTATGGTAAATACATAACTCCTGATTCATAGGTTCATACATTAGTACTAGGCTAACTGCCATGGGGGGTTATTTTAAGCCTGGCCAAATACCCAGTGTGAGTATCAAACACTGAACTCTGCTATCCTTCCTTGAGGATCACCCAAGATTACTCTAGCTGGGGACTTTGTCCCATCAGTTGAGGGATGGGCAAAAAGATTACATCAGATATTATAGTTATGTACTCACCATAACTCTGCATCTGTATTGTCTGTTTTTGTCCTTCCTCAACTTCTCACCCACCATTCCCCTTTTCTTTTTTGTCTGGATCCTGGTATGACCTGAGGCATATTCATGATTACTTTCTGCTGTTTGAGCTCCAGAGTTTTTTCTTCTGTGATTCTTCCCTGTATTCCACCTTTTCACCTTTTGTGTTCTTTAACTCAGAGAGTGCTATTGGCTGCTTTTTCCATTTTTCTGTTGTGATTAATTAAATAGAGGGCAAACTCGATCTGAAGTATTTCAAGAGTAGTTGGGGAATTATGGGTAAGGGGAGGAGCTCGAGCTACAAAGCCTAAAGTCTGCCGAGTGGCTGAGGATGGCTCTGAGGTTGGATCAGAGACCCATCAGTTGAGGAAGGATAAAAACAGACAACACAGATGCAGCTATGGTCAGTATTTAACTATAATTCCAAAATAATAATTATTTATTTAATAATTATAATATTTATGGTTTACTGTCAAAATAATGAAAAACGTATTGATGAATGGTCTCATCATTGAACCACAACATCGGAAACCATCACACTGACTACTTTGCCTGTCAAAACATTCAAAAGGCAGGAATCGGCATTCAGCATTTTTTGTTTTACCATCTAACTCCAAGATCACACTACAGTGAGAAAAATGGTACTTTTCCCTATCCCGACTGTAGCGCGATCCATTTGAAAACTGCGACACTCAGAACCCCAAATGCAAGCTACATGTCAACGTTTTGGAGTCAATAGGATTTTCAATTGCAATTTTAAACATTTACACCTTTACATGTGACCTTCTGAATGACAGTAAGGTGAGCTTCAGAATTTTGATAGTAAACCAATATTTATTAATAATTCCAAAGATAATAGGCTGTGTCCCAGTTGGACTTTCTCAGTCAAAAAATAATAACTAAATAAAATAAATAAACAAATAATTTCTGTGATACTGGGAGGTGACGCTGTACTTCTTTACATTACTATTCAAGAGTCACTGTACTAATTTGGTGACAAGTAAAAGACTGGATGTCTAATTGGCAAGTAAGTTTCAAAGGGGGAAGTCATTACCTGGGGATCTGGCAAAGCAAAAGAATGAGGACATGATTAAATTATTTTGCAGATCAAGTCCTTTGTATTTGTGCACATGCATTTATATGTATTGCAGTGATGTTCAACATTAGATAACTATTGCTGTAGCCTAAGCTATATGGGTCTTACCCATGGCCACACTGCCATCTTTGCAGTGCTTAATGGTGGCCTCCACATGTTGTATCAGGAGCTCAAGAGAAACTCCAAGTAACAAGACAGAGTGCCAGAACTCTCAATGCTTTCTTGCACCCAAAGGCACTCTTTCAGCAGGTTTTGTGGAACTGTCAGTTGGCTAGAGATCTTCAGGGTGGGGCAGATAAATTCCCTGTTGGCAAAAATCTTTCACAATTTCTTTTTGTGAAAAACTTTTTTTTCTGTCATAATTTTGTATTTTTGCTAGAAAACTGCTGTGTTGTTAACTGTCCCTACTTATAAGGGAGATTTTTTGTATATGAATGCTTGTGTGAACAAGCTATGTAAACTATCTATTTTTTAATATTTTTTTGTGAAGGACAGGATATTGGGCTTTTGCGAGACTGTTAGTGTTTTTCTCACCTCAGAACCACCTGTTCACTGTGTAAAGCTTTTCTGACTCTTGCAAACTACACTTCCCATTTTTTTCCTCTGTGGCTGAACTTACAGAACAGTTACTGGTATTTGTGGTTCTTCCTTCCACTGTCTGCAAGAAGAAGAAAATAGTCAAGGTGTCTGGTTGTCAGATTGGCTCCAGTTATGCCTTAGCCTCTGGTGGGGAACTCTGTTGTGGTTGGATTGGGTTCCTCAGACCCTTTTTTCCTGGTGTCTCTGGTGTAGCACCTACATCCACTAAGGACCAGGGAATTGACATGTCCTTTACAGTTGCATTGATGCCCTCTGTGGGCAAGGGAGAACCATATTTTCTGTCATTGGGGTAGGGGCAAATAAAGACGCTTCACATAGCTGGAGTAGGGACCCTGAGCACCAGGCTAGTATGCCTTGTATAGGTTGGTCTTTGACAAGTGAAGTTCCCAGGAAAAAAAGAATAAAAAGAAAATCTTGCCTTCCTCTGTTATTATTTCTGTGGATGGATAAGATTTACTGAGATTTGGTAGAGAGCTTATTTCTGCTCTTTTTATCCTTGCTATCGCTTTAGGTGGAAAAGAGTTCCTATATTTTATGATGCTGAATTTCAGTAAGAAGTGGGATTGGAGGGGGAATGTTCTGTTTCAGGACTGTCTTCACAAACCGAAGATTCTAATTCTGATGAAAATGCTGTTTCTGAATTCCCTCCAGGAGAGTTATCTTTTTCTGAGACTTCGTCTCAAATTAAAGATTTTTTTTCCATGGAAACAGAATGGAATTCCTCAAATTCCCAGTAAAAGTGTTATGAATGGTTACCTATTGCTGTCCCTAAGTCTGCAGCTGTTCCCTTGTTTTATCTGCTTTAGGGAATGTTCTTCTCAGTACTTTACCTGATAGTCAACTTCCAGCCCCAAGGAAGTTTGACAGGTTATACAGTGAACCTCAGACTCATAAATAACTTTATTTTCTAACCCTGAATCAGACCCTATAGTGATCTCCCTATCCAAAACTACTTATACTACATAAATTGCTGCTGCTACTTCCATTCCCTCTGACAACAATTGGAAAGTTTTTGACAGATTTGTGAAGGAAGTGCATTTTTCTGCCACTTTAATATTCAAAATTTTAAACTGCCAGGCTCATGTGTTAAAGTTTTTAGTTTTGTCCTTTGAAGACCATTCAAAAGTTAAATGTTAACCCTCACTCTTATTAGGTGGAAAATTCTTTGAATTTCTCTTTAGTATCTGTTTCTAATGTAATTAAACACACTTTAAAGTGGTCATATGATGCTGCAGATACTGCTTCCAGAGCTACTACTTTGGGTCAGTCATAAGACGATTTGCTTGGCTACATTCTCAAAATCTCCCCGAAGATATTAAAACTGAATTTTTTAATTTCCCCTAGACAAGGAATCTTTGTTTGGTACTTCTGTAGATGAGGTGCGCAAGAGGTGTGATGAGAGGAGAAGGTTAATTCAAAGAATGGGTCAAATCTTTCCACCCTCTTTTTTAAGACAAATAGACATTGTCCTACTACTTTGTACCTCTTTTTTTCAATAAGCAATTGAAGTAGCATGGGTCTTGCTAACAGGATTTTAAAAATCAATGACAAGGAGGCTGCAAAAAGAAATATAAAGCCTCTCAAAACCATGGACAGTCCACTAAGTCAGAATGACTATTCAGGCTCCCTCCCCCTCCCACCCTGACAATCTCTTACACACTTTGAGTATTTATCTTCCTTTGTGGCATCAGATTATTTCAGACAAGTGGATTCTGAATGCAATTCATCAGGGTTGCACTTGCCACTGAGAGTATCTCCCATCTATCCAAAGGGATCCCTCCTTGCCAAGTAAACCAAGTCACTCTGTTTCCTCTAGTTCTATATCAAATTCTGTCACATGAAGTAATATAACCAGAGCCAGCCTGCAAAGGGTTTTATTCAAGGGTTTTTCTGGTACCAAAGAGAGAAGGGATTTTGGAGGCTTATGGTAGACCTCTCCTTTCTTAATCTTTTTTTTCAAGGTCCCAAAGTTCAGAATGTTATCCCTTCAGTCCCTGTTACCTCTTATCCTTGTACTAGCTTTCAGTAAAGCTTGATTTAAAAGTTGCATATCTTTATATTATTATTGGCAAACACTTGAATTTTCTTAAGATTTTCTGTGCCTGGCATTCAGTTCTCTGTCTACCCTTTGGACTATCTACTGCTCCAAAGATATTCACAATGTGTCTGGCTCCAATAATTGTTTTGTGTAGACTTAAATATTTGCACTCTTTTTCCAGTTGTCAAGAGTTCTTAGCAAGTGTCGCTATCCCGTCAGGATAAAACAGACAAACAGTTGTGGGTTTGGTTCAAGCAGCTTTATTATATACAAACACATCAGGATTGAGGCTTAGTAACGTAAGCTTAAATAAACTTACAAACAGACTGACTGCTACACTCATACATGCTAACACTCTGGCTGTTCTCTCAAAATGGCACTGCTGCCTTCACGTGGTCACTATTTGTATGCACGTGCCTACACTTGGAAATGTTTCTTAAAATTGCAATACGTGTTCTACATCCTCCCTCTTTGAGAAATAGGTCATACCCTAAAATGACAGCATTCATTGACATGCAATTATACAAAAATGATCCTTCGACATGCAGTTATACAGAACTAATTCTTTGACATGCAATCATACAAAGTTAAACACATATAAAACAATCATGCCCAGGTTGCTGTGTATTTTACAGTAGGTGTAGAAATATGACCTGACCATGTAACATAAAAATCAGAATTGGATCTAGCAATGGGGACTGTCTTTAAGGAATGTTCAGATTTAGGGACATCTGGGACATCTTCAAGAACAGGAATAGGTACTGAGACATGTTCTCCAACATAAACATTGTCTGGGCTGTCTGAGATCTAGAGTTTGTATCACAGGTATGATGTTGCGATATTGATTCAGACACTGGAAGAAAATGCCTGCAGTTTCTCCTGAATTCTATACACTCAGATTCCACTAAGTAGGATCTCAGCTTGGTACATATACCTTTCACTTGACCAGTTCGATCAAAGCCTTTCATCATTTGCATCCTCACTGTCAATCCTCCTTTCAGCAGATGAAGAAATCTGCTCATTCTATCATAGCTGGACTTCAGAAAAGAATGCTTCTTAAAAAGGTGGGCTTTGATTGCTCTGTTGTTTTTAGCATTAGGCACCAACAAACTAGAACTGATAGGAAAGATTGTTCTGGTTTGCCTAGAGAGAAGTCTCTGAGTAGGCGAGCCAAGTAAGTTGTCACAGGGTATATTTCTGAGATTAAGTAAATTCAAGAAGTTATTGGTATTGTCACACTTTGACTTCTGTAGTAATTGCTCTGCACTCCTCACTGCACGCTCAGCCACGCAGTTTGACTGTGGGTATTCTGGACTGCTAGTAAATGGATAAAGTCTCACTCTTTAACAGATAATAATTGACTGGTAAACTGTGTACCGCTGTCAGAAATAACTTTGTGTGGACTACCATGGACTGAGAAATGATGTTTCAGCTTAGTAATAACAGTATTGGACATGCGGTTAGGTAGCAAATCAATCTCAAACCAGTTTGAGTAAGAGTCTACCAACACTAAGTAATGCTGATTGTTCCACTCAAATATGTCAATGGCTACTGTAGACCAAGGTAGTTCAAGAATCTGACTTAGCTGAAGTGGCTCTTTTTGCAAATGCAGTTTAGCACTATTGCATACTGAAGGTCTATATTAGTTAATTGCAATGCAATTGGAGTGAACACCAAATCGTCATCCCTCATTCAACGAAAATTGTTTCAGCGATTCACTGAATTTACCGTGGGCAAGTAAATACTTCCCCTACAGCACAATGGACCGACAGCTCTGGAAATCGAACCTACCCAAATGGGCGGGGGGCTTTGCCCTCCGCATCTCACTAACTATGTATACCATCTCCGAGATCACACTACAGTGGAGAAAAGGGCAAAGCTGTGAAATTCAGAGAATCGCTGAAACGATTTTTGCTGAATGAGGGTCAACAGTTTGGTGTTCACTGCAATTGCATTGCGACAAACTGATATAGGCCCCCATACTGAACAAGATAAAAGCACTTTATCAATGTCTTTTGACAGAGAAGACCAAAATACTAGTCCTCTCACCCTTCTTTTGGTAGCTTCAGAACCTGGGTGGCCACGATGCAACATTTGAATGTTTTCATGTTGTAAGGAAGTAGGAACCTTAGTACCTTTGAAAATGATACCGTCATCATCTCATCTCTATAAGGAAAATAAGGTTGTACTTCTGGTGGTACACAAGATTGCTTTGACGGCCATCCAACATTGATGAAGTGGTTGAGCTTCTGCAAAATTGGATCAGTCTTTGTATGACCTCTCAGTTCAAGTCTCACGGTAGAAAAATTATGCACTTCCATGACATCAAAGTCAAAATTCTCTGCATGAAACTGTTCTGTAGTATTTCTGGGTGTTCTGGATAAGGTGTCAGCCAGATGAAGTTTGCCTTTTGTATAGACCATTTTGAAGTTGTATTTTTGTAATCTGAGCATCATTCTTTGTAGTCTTGCTGCAGCTATATGCATACGCTACTTTAAAATAGTGACTAGAGGTTGATAATCAGCTTTGATCTGGATAGCTCGGCCATAAATATGATCATGGAATTTTGAACATGTGAACACAATTGCCAGAAGTTCCTTTTCAATTTGAGCATACTGCTTTTCAGTTTGGTTAAGAGTTCTAGATGAATAGGCAACTGGTCTACCCGCTTGAAGAATAATTACACCAAGACTGAACTTTGAAGCATCACAGGAAAAAAACAGCTGGTTTGTGGACATCATAGTATCTCAATGTAGGTGGATTGGCATTTTGCTGTTTGAGGTTATCAGATGCTGTCTGGTGCTGTTCCAACCGTGACCAGGAAACATTTTTGCATGTCAGCTCTCTTAAAGGCTCTGATAACTCACATAAAGTCAGGGATAAACTTGCCTAAATAGTTAACCATACCAAAGAAATGCTGTAGGGCTTGGACATTGTCTTGAGCTGGCATCTCAAGAATAGCTGCTTGTTTGGAAGGGTCTGGTAATAAGCTGTACTGGTAAATAAATGACCTACATAAGTAACTTCTGGTAGCCTGAAATTATATTTCAGAGGATTGAGCTGTAAGTTCACTTCACACACACTGTCCAGAGCTTCCTGAGATATCATGCTCTGCTTATCCATTACCTCCAACCAGTAAATCATCCACTATTACAGCACATGAATAATCCAAAGAAATTTGCTCCATTGCACACTGAAAGACTTCACTGGTAGAATTTATTCCAAAAGGCATTCCAAGAAATCTGTATCTACCAAATGGTGTGCTGAATGTAGTCAGTAGATTTGTGATCAAGAATTACTTGCTAAAATGAACTCTCTGCATCCAACACAGAAAAAGCAGTGGCACTTGTCATGAGGATGCAACCTCCTTGACTGCACGCATAGGATGATGAGGTCTCTTTAATATTTTGTTCAAGTCTGTTGGATCAATGCATATTCTAATTTCATCTGAGCTTTTCTTATGAGCAACTACCATGGAAGACACTCACCCATTTAGTTCTGTGACTGGACAAATCACACCTTGCTGCACCATCTTATAGGTTCATAGGTGTTTACTAGGCTAATGACCACAAGGGCCTTTTTAAGTCTAGCCACGCACCCAGAATCTCTGACAAGGTATGGCACCCTTGATAAGTGTAAGCATGGGCCTGGGAGATGAACCATTTACAGGTTACCTGTTTGCATTAGAGATATAGGTGCCAAACCAGGGATGAATTTCCATTTTCCCAGACCTTAACTTTGTCCTGCATAGCTATCAGAACTCTCCTCGCTGGTCTGACCACTGGACTGACTTCTGGGTCTACTTTCATGGAGTACCCAATTGGAGGTTTGCCTAGCTTGTCGTCGAAAACATCAGTTTACTCTAAGAAAATCACATCAGTGAAGCTGGAACTAGGACATGTGCTTACATGATGGACTTCTTTGGTAGAAGAAAGTAGTTTCATTCTTAAACTGGCTCTGAGACCTAATATTGATGGCACAGGTCTTCTGAATACATAGAACTGCAAGCTGTAACTGTTTCCAGCCAAACAGCATGAAAGCACTACAAATCTCTTCACCTCCATAAGCAACAAGCTTTGCACAGTTAGCCAAATTAAGTTGTTCACCAGCTCTTAGTCTAGCAAATGTTTCTGCTGACATAACATTACACTTTGAACCAGTATCTACTTTGAGCTCGGTGGGTCTACCATTGATCAGGACAGTACAAAACACTTCGTTCTTTGCCAACAAATCTACTGCATTAACCTTTTCACTGACCACTGATACACCATCTACATAGAAAGTAGGGTTGCAGCTTTCTACATGATCAACTTGTTTTTTTGAGTGACCTTTCTTAATAACTGAATGAGGCTTGCTTGATTTGCAAAACTGTTGAAAGTGGTTCCATTTTTTACAGTTATGGCATTGCTGACCAAATGCTAAGCACTTCTGTTTTTTAGACTAATGATTGGCACCACAGTTGTGACAGTTAACAATAAGACTTGACTTGGATTTTGCTGACTCACCCTTATACTGCACTGAGCATGTCCGTTTTGCTGAGCTAGTCTTAGAACTTGCTGGAAAGTTACGGGTCCTCCCTGGAAAACCTGCAGGGGCTGCAGCTTGCCACATGCTTAGGCCTGCTTCTGCTAGCCATGTGATGCATGCTGTCTACGCTTGCTCTAGAGTCTGCTGAAACCATGCTGCTATCACTTGCAAGCATACTCTTGTGCCTTTCTTAAGTTCATGGATTTGACAAATCTCTATAGCTTTGCTCAATGTTAAATCACTGTCACGAAGCAGAATCTTTCTCACTGCAGCATTATTAACATCACACACAAGCCTGTCATTTATCAACTCATCTTTCAGATCACTAAATCTGCACATTTTAGCTTTATTTTTCAAGTTAGTGATATAAGCTGCAAAAGTTTCTCCTGGCTTTTGGTCTCTCGTATAAAATAGGTGCCTCTCTAATGTAACATTTGTCTGGGGGGTTACACATTTCTCTAAATTTACATTTCAAGTACTCTGGGTCCTCTCTTGATTCAGCTGGTACAACAGTATGGGGGTTCCCCCCTGTCCTGCATATACTGCTGATGCATACACAAATGAATGCTCCCTTTCAATGGCTTCTGACCCTGCTAGGTTAAGCAAAGTAAATGCCCTCGTACATGCATCTTTGTCAGAAAAAGCTGCTTGTATGAAAATATCATATTCCTGCTCAAATACTCCCCACTTTTCTGCAATATTATGATCAAACATAAGTGGACTGGGTCTGCAAAATGCCTCTGCCATATCAATACACAGTAGTGAAGGTGCTTGAAATTATGTATGAACATATACATACATATATGCCATAAAATTTATGCCAGAACATGTAGTTATGCCCAGTAGCACAACAGACTCTTTTAAACAACTGCACTTTGTAAAATAAATCTCCATAGCACAAGAACACTTTAAAATAACTGTACTTTGCAAAACCACCCTGTATCAGTGTAAGAAATACTTTGAAATTATTATACTTTGCAAATAAATGTATGCAGCACAAGAAGTTCAGAGTAAGAAACACTTTGAAATGACTGCACTTTGCAAATGAACTGTATACAGCACGAGAAACTGTTCAAAATGGCTGTACTTTGCAAAATAACTCTGTACAGTGTAAGAAACACTTTGAAATGGCAGCACTCTGCAAATAAATGTACACAGCACAAGAAACTTTTCCGAAATAGCTGTATTTTAACTGTACTTTGCAAAATAACTTTACTTTGCACACAATAAACTCTTTGAAATAATTGCACTGTAATAAAGCACACTCTGCAAACACTTTACACACTCAGAGATACTTTGAACAACTGTAATTATGCTTTGAATGGCTTTGGTCAGTGTTATGCCAAATATGGTCGTTTACTAAAAACATGCAGTTGCCTTGCTTTTCCAAGCTTATTTCGCCCTTTTATTGTATTCGTTATGCCCATTTGACCCCTTATCATGCTCATTATACTTTTCTTGTGCTCATTTTACTTTAAACATGCTTGGTATGCAAACCGGAGGTAATTCTGAACCCCATATAAGTATTTCTGATAATTTTATCAAATGTTGCGGTTTCTAACACTTTTTTTAATTAATAATCCATTTTGTGCCTTTCATTTGATTAACAATACATTTTGTGCTACTTGTTTGATTAATAATGCGTTTTGTGCTCTACTAATGCTTCATATCGTTTTCTTTGGAAAATAAATCATTTGTGCAAGTTTTGGTTACCTGTAGTTCGTTTCTGGACTTTTTTAATCATCTGAGCACAGTATCAGCCAACCTGCTCAATATACCTTCACCGTCAACTCTGCACGTCATGGTTTGAAGAGGTTCTGACACCATGTCGCTCGTCCAGTCAGGATAACACAGAAGAACAGTTGTGGGTTCGGTTCAAGCAGCTTTACTATATACAAACACATCAGGATTGAGGCTTAGTAACTTGAACTTAAATAAACCTGCAAATATACTGACTACTACACTCATACACGCTTACACTCTGGCTGTTCTCTCAAAATGGCACTGCTGCCTGCACGTGCTCACTATTAATATGCATGTGCCTACACTTGGCAATGCTTCTTAAAGTTACAACACATGCTGTGTTCTACAGCAAGCATTCAAAATCTTCTACTCAGTCTGGGTTTTCAAATGAACCTTCAGAAATTTTCCCTTACCCTTTTCACAGAATTATTTTCCTGGGATGCCTGTTAGAGTCTGCCCATTGAAGAGCTTTTCTTCCCCCAAACAAAGTAGAGATGTTCCAAAGGTTCTTCCTGAGTTTTTTCAATCAATGCACAGGTATCTGTCAAGGAATCTCTCAGGATTCAGAGGTACATGGCATCTATAATTTTTATGGCTCCCTTGGCCAAACTTCACTTGAGAAAAATCAAGTGGTACTTCAGCTCACTCTTGACACAGCATCTTCATCCTTTATCTTTTCAGATCCACATTCTAGGGTTTGTATGAAGAAAGGTTTGATAGCGGTTAGACCAGATCTCTTGTAGTCCAGGTCTCCCCTTCTACCTTCTCTCCAGTCTGTCACAAGAGATGGTTCAGATCTAGGGTGTGGAGTGGTTTCCAAAGGTGTGAAAGTGCAAGGTTTGTGGAACAAACTTGACAGACAAATGCATAAATATCAGATAGAAGATGGTAGTGATAAATGCTTTGAAAGCCATCATTCATGTTTGGTTCCCAGGACTATTACACATTTTGACAAATAATACCAGAGTGGTCTGGTACATAAAGAGGGGAGGGTATCAGATATTATCCCGTTAGCAGACTTTCTATGATTGCTTGAGTGGGAGCAGCTCAGCTCATTTTGACTCTTCAGGGCTCATACATTTTATCAAAGCAGAACCTGGCAGACCCTTATGGAAGGAAGCTTCACCCTGAAGTCTTCCAAGAATCGATCCAACTGTGGTGGGACACCTTAAGTAGATCTGTTTGCCTCCTCTTAGCTCAGACAACTAAAGAAATTCTGCTGCTGAATTCCTTGCAAATAGGCTTAGAAGACAGATGCCTTCTCATTCACATGGACATGATTAGTCAGTATGCCTTTTCACTGATACCAAGGGTTCTTAAGATATAAAAGGACTCCCCAAAAATTGTGGTGGCGACTCCCAGGCAGTATGGTGCTCCCCTAATTTCAAACTGACCAGTGGCAATTATCACAGGCTTCCCCACTGAATGAATTTACTCAAAACCACTACATTAGGAAGTACTATAAAAAGAACAGATTGACTGCGCTGGTTATAGAATTTTAATAGCTTTTATGCACTGTTTATTTCTGTAGATGTGCAGCAGGTACAAAAGGAGGCTAAAAAACTTGCTGTGGAGAAATTGTGGATGTATAAGGGAAAAGGTTTTCTAGTTGGCACTTTTCCAAGGACTAGGGCTGTTTTTCAGCCTGCCTGCCTCTAGTTCTTGATTATTTTGTGACAATAGTCCTCCGGCCTCTCTCACTCCTGTATTAAGGTTCGTGTTGGCTGTTTCTTCTTGTTTTCCCTTGCACTCTCCCTTCTTCCTTTCCCAATATAAACAGTTTTAAACAGGGTTTTACATATCCATCAGTCTAGAAAACTGGTGGTTCTTCCTTGGGATCTTAACTTTGCGCTTGAAAAGCTTAACTCTGCTTCTGTTTGAACCAGCTCATCCGACTGAATTGAGGTTTTTAACATGGAAGACTGTTTTACTCATTGCTTTGACCTCTGATAGGAGGGTGTCTCCATTACAAGCTGTTATAGTGAGTCAGCCCTACTTCATTGTCCATAAGGAAATTGTTTCTGTGAGAAAAAATATTTCTTTTTTGACTAAAGTGGTCTTAGAATTTACCTTAAGCCAGTGTGTTAATCTCCCTGTCTTTTCCTGACTCCAAAGCCAAGGGAGAAAGACATCTGCATACTCTGGGTGTCATAAGGCAGCTCAGGTGCTTCCTAGACAAAACTTAGTCCTTCAAGAAAGCTGATCAGCTGTTTGTCTCCTATGAAGGTAAGAGAAAAGGACAGACATACAGTTTCTAGGTGGTTGTTTCATGATTTTTCTTTTTGCTATTCTAGCCATAAAAGCCACTTCCAAGCAGGGTTAGGTTCCATTCTACTAGGGCTTTGGCTTCTTTGTTGGCTTTTTGGAAATGTAAAGACTCTAGAAGTGTTGTAGAGGTAACAATTTGGACTTCTGTGCATACTTTTACAAAGCATTACAGACTGGATTCATTTTCCAGCTCCAGAACAGGTATTCTTAGACCATTCTCCAAGGGATTCTGGATTCTAAGTTTATTTCCTCCTCCTCCTCCTCCTGCCTTTTTAGTTTATAAGTGATGGTAATTTATCCATACAGCTTAGGTTGCTGCAGCAGTCATCTGTGTTGATTATAATACAGTCGAGTAAGTAAACTTACCTTAACAGTAGATTTTCTAATAGTTCGCCATTGCAGTAACTTTTCCCTCCCTCCAATCTTCCCTTCTTTCTGTGTTTTATTTTTTAAGTTGCTAGGATGTGGTTGTGCATACCTTTGCTTATATAGTTATGTTTCCTAGCATTTTCCTGTCAGGGCTATTAACTGCCTTCTTGGGGCAAGAGAGGTCTGAGAATTGTGGCAGTCTGCTAATTATTTGGAGCTCCTGACTGAGTACAAGGAAGGTGCTCTTAAGCTTTGAAAAGCCAACCAGTAGCAGCGGGTAAGACTTATATAGCTTAGGTTACTGCAACAATGGTTTATTAGGGCATCTGCTGTTATGATGAGTTTACTTAAATAACTATTTGTTTTCTTTTTTACTTCCTGCCAAAGAGAATTTTAAGTGCATATTTACATTTTCCAGATGTTAGCCTGGGGAGTTCGAAACATCAGAAGCCATCTTATAACTGTCAGATCTACTAGCCTGATAGTAGAGTGCGGAGGGGAGATGCTTCAGACACCACCAATAAAGAACATGAAGACAAACTCTAACTTCCCCGTTAATAACTTCTACATGCAGATGGTAAGTGATGTCAGCCTACTACTGATTCATCAAAAAAATTGTGACGATCTTGGACAAGTGGAGATGAAAACCAGCCAGTTGTGTCATCACAAATAAGTCCCAGAGTTGTGCTGTGATATATCATTGGACTGATGGTTTTAATAGGTAGAGTGGTGGCTGAAGAATTAAGGCTTCTAACTCACAGCTCCAAAATCTGGCTTTTGCCCTGAAATACAGTTACAGTCTATCTGGAATGTGCACGTGTTTCTCTTATTTGCATTGGTTTTCCCTGAGTACTCTGGTTTCCTTTCATTTCCCATAAACTTGCTTGTCTACTGGCTGCTGGAAGCTGTGAATGTATTGCATTTACCTTTTCCCCAATGGCCTGGGTTACAAAAAGAGTTTGTAAACAACCACTTCACTTACCATTTAACAGATAAATAAACTAAATTCTGCCCCCCAGAAAATAGCATTAATTGAAAAGTAGTATCTTCAGATACTGTATTCTTCCATGCACATGGACCACAGTCTGCCATTTAAAGGTTAGAGAACTCTGAGGGAACTACAAGAAGCCATTCAGGAAATATGGAAAACTAGCAGGCTTCTACGTGGTAACATTGATACCAGGATATGAGAGGCATTTTGTGAATATCAAATCACAAAAGGGAACCAAATACTTGTATTTCAGATCCAGGAATGTTATGTATAAACCAGTGGAGCTTCAGCAAATCTGATTGTCAGTAGCATCCATCATATATATGAGTTTGTTTTACTATGTCTGCATGAAACATAAGAGCTTGGATCACAAAAGTCTGGGGAAAGAATGGTGGAGAGTGTATGGGCAGTGCTCTTGAAGTTGAGCTAAGTCTGAGAAAGGTCCATATGGATCAGTGCCCTACCCTGATTAACAAGTAGCTTAGAGGGTTATGTCCAGAAGCTATTAATGAGCTTTCCATTTGCAGAATGTGTGACTGTGAGCAAGTCACTTAACCAGGCAGTGGTTCTGGGCCACCCCTGAAAAAGGCATTCTTGTCTACTGGGCTTACATTTTAATAAATCAATAAACAAATAAATAAATATAAATTTAGTCGCTTTCTTGGTCTGCTTAGTGACATATCAAAGCTACTTAAAAGGTTAAGTTAAAACACTTTATTTTATGCATTTTGGGGTGGGTTGATGAGTAAAATTGTTTTTTTCTTGATCAGTAGTGACAAAAATGTTGGATATTATGAATGAGAAGTTGGTCAGTAGTTAAAATAGGACTCCATGTTTTTCTATATTCTACTGGCAAAAGGTTGAGAGAAATGTTTTATAGCTGTTATTGAAGTTACCAATAGTTTGAATGCCATAAAAATAGAGACGGTAAAATGGACTGGTTATACAGTGTTTTTGTGACGTGGCTATGAATGCCCATGCACAGTGAAATGTAGTGTTGGAATTCATAGAACCTATCAGACAACCTATGTTTGAGATCTGAGACAAGATAGGGGAAATGGTGAAGCAGTTGGAACACATATAGTGTAATTTAATGGACATAGATGTTTAGGCATGAACATTTTCTCTAAGGCTGTGTGGGGTTTTAGAAGTAGAAAAAGTGAACTTGGAGTATGTGAAAAACAAGATGTTGAGGTGCACTGACTTTGTGAGACAATCCCTGTTTATGATACAGGTGAGGCATTTGCCACTGCAAGGGACTAAAGCTAAATATGGAAAGCGTTTTACTTGTTATGAAAAAGAGCAAATACTGAGGAAGCTGTGGTAACTGGAGAGAAAGTTGTCTGTGAATGGGAGGCATGTGCTCATGGAATATAATTTATTCTAAGGTGACACTGACATATCACTTATGATTTGTGGCTACACTGCAAGAGTATAAGTAGAAGAAATTGAAATTCACACTCTCATTTCTAGCTGTATTTAAGTTTTTTTTGGATGGCCAGTTCTTGATATCTGATGATCTGGATAAAACAACTGGGAATAAAAGAGAACTACCCAAAAGTATAAGCCAAAAACAAGCTGAGCAGAAGGGTGAAGAAACTGTTAGGTTGTTGGACTCAGATACTCTGAGAGGAACAGAGGACGATTTGTAGAAAATATGATTTCAAAGGAAAAAAAAAAGACAGCTGGATATTCATGCTATTCCAGGAGCAAAATGGCTTGCTAGGCATGCAACAGTCTACAAATAAGTTTGGAATGGGGTATCTTGAGAGTAAGCAGTGCTATATGTAACTTAACAGGCATTAATCATGGAGTATGTGAAACCTTTGTATATGGTGAAGGTTATTAAACATGTGTTAGAATATAAAATAAGTTTGCAGATGACGATGGATGCAATACTGGCTTTAAAAATATAGTCTTGTCAATTGTAAACAAAAAATTGAGAAGCTTCATTGCAGTTGATGGCTTGTTTTTTCCTAGCTGTGTAGTATGGTCAGTATCAACTAAATAAATAGGATAACGCCAATCTTATTGTGTAGGGGGTAAAGCCATGGCTATGGCCTAGCTGACCCGGGTTAAGCTAGAACTCAGGAGACTGAAGGAGCAGCAGGGAAGGATGGGCATTACCATCCTGGGGGGAGGGTGGTGACATGGGAGTCTCCTGCAGTGATCCCTGGTGGAGGCTGGTGACATCACATGGTAGGAGTTGTGGCCCAAGAGGAGGCAGGCGTGGACATGGCTGAGCTGTGGAGGAGGCAGGACAGTATGCCACAACAACCCTATCTCATGCCTTCCCCTTGAATGTAACCATATAGTCACATGGGTGGTGGGAGTAGGTAAGGCATAACCAAAAAGATACCCCCAACAGATGTGGACAGCTGAGACCCCAAGGGTATCCTTAGGTTCCATGATGGGTCCTGGCAGATTAACAGATTAAGTCTGGGAGGGAGTTTAAGAGTATCTGGAAGACCCGGAGTGGATGTGGAGAACTGGGTAGCAGTGCCGGAAGAATGATGAAAGAAAGGACATCCAAAAAACCCCAAAGAAAACATCTTTTTTGAAACTGCGTTATATTATAGATCACTTACATAAGTGACTGAGGCCCTACAGGCTACACTTACAATTACAGTACTATGACAAAGATGTCAAATAATTTATGTTAAACATTTGTTGCTACCACTGTTTTATGGTCATATGCTATATTGTTTAGAGATGTATGGTGACTATGCCAGTCGACAAATATCATGGAATAAAAATAAAGAAAGTTATCTTGATTATATTTCACTTTTATGTACTTGGCAGAGGTTGTATTTTTATTATTATAAACATATGCTCTGAAGTTGTTAATCTTCTTCCTATTCATCACTGATGGGTTCGGTTCCGAGCCCTTGGAACTGAGTCGGCCTAATACCAAGCTCGCATACACCAAAAACTCTTGAGCTAAGCTGCTACCCACAATGCCCTTTTCTCAATTACCTCAGATCTTGTTTGCCGCACAGCCATATAGCAGCGTTTCACCGAGCTCTCCAGCTAAGTATTGCGTTTTTCAAATTTTATAGTATTTTATACGTTTTCTTCTCTCTAACTCTTCTATTTCTTGATATCTTATTCAGCTCTACCCACGGGTATCCCTTTTTTGTACCATCGTTGGTAAATGCCCTTTTTACCCTTGTGGTATTCTGAATACCATTGTTGGTATTTCCTCTCTCTCTTTCCTTCCTTTCCTTACTCTAGTTAATTGTTGGGTTGTTTTATTGTGGTATGTATGAAAAGAAAGGGACTTTGGGGTTTAAGCATAAACTCCCGAATAGTGATTTACATGAGGAATGTGTATACTGTTTGAAGGTACCACACGTATCTGTGAAACCTCCCTATGACATTTGTGCCAGTTTCATTCAGCGGACGCTGAATGAAAGAAGGAATAAATTAATTCTCAAAGGCCTGCTTCCTTCTCCTTTCTTTGAGGCTATTTCTGCATCGGAGGTCTCAACCCCTCCATCTGTGGACAAAAAACATCCTCGTTCTGACCCCTCTTCACCGGCCGTTGATAGGGGCAAGCCTCATAAGCATAAGGCCCATAAGACTTCCATGGAGCACAGGATTGCCTCCTCAGTTCCGACCACTTTGGCTCCGAGCTCGGCTCCAATGGCCCCTACAGAGATTGTCATGACTTCCTTGTTGGCGCCGCTGTCGGCACAGATGGTTACGGATCCTACTGTGGTTTCGGCTCCGACCATATTGCCTGCCATAACCTCAGCACCGATGTTCCCCATCTCTGTTCTGAGATCGGTACCAATGATCTCTTTGGAGCTGATAATGACTTCCACTCTGGCTATTGCTTCGGCTCCAAGCCCACTCTCGGCACCGATAATCCCCCTCTTGCCTCTTTCAAAACTGGAATCCTCAGTGCCGACTTTTACTACACCACAGACCCAGTACTCCCTGTCTTTGGATCTGTTTGCTGGACAAGCCTTTAGCCCCTTTTGGACCGACCTGACTCCCCCTCAGGTGTGTCAGTAAGGTCCACCAGGAGCCTATCTGAGTTGGATGTGGTAAGCCTCTTTGATCAGATGCTGACAGCCAGGGGGATTACAAATTTTCCTAGAACCCACCCCACTCTGAGTTTTGGGTCCATCGCACCTGCGACTCCCTTGTATTCTTCTCCCGTGGACCCTTCAGTTCTGAGACCCATAGCTTCAACATCTACGGGAAGACTCCTTTCCTTGGCGCCGACAGGGACCTTGTCTGAGGCCCCTTTGGGTGTCGGTTCCTTCGGAACCAACCCTTCCTCAAGCTCATGCTTGTGGGGTGGAACCCTTGGTTCCAGGTACGTCTCCAGTTGTTTCGTCTCCGTCATCAGATCTGAGGGTGACTCCTGCCCTGGTTTTGCTTGAGGCTCTGTCCCTGGGAGCAGGTGTGACTCTGGTTCCGAGATTGTCTTCCTCTGTTTTGGGCTCCCATTCCTCTTTAGGTGGGCCTGCCTTCCGGGTGATGGAGAGGGTGCTTGCTTCCCCCTGCTCCTTCTGAGCTGCAGCTATCACAGGCCACCCCCCCCCCAGGACAATGAGAGCGCAAGCCTCAGGAAATCCCTATACAGGATAACCCCTTTTCTGAGTCTTCTTCGGATGCTCCCACTGAAGAGGGAAATGGATGTGTAAGAGCAAATACATGGACTCCCCGGAGGAGTCCCTCACTGAAGATACAGACTACAATGATGGGGAAGGGTCCCACCGGTCACTCCCTGAAGATGTCTCCTTTGGAGACATCCTGGAGATTGTGAGGCAGAGGGATGACCGCTCTCACTCCTCTACTTCTTGGGTAAGCCCCCCACCGATGAGTTAGTCAAGCTCATTGTGCAGCAGGCATGGAAGAACCCTGATACCGTTGAGGCCATTCCCCGGAGATCAGACAAAATACTCTCTCCTCCAGTGGATCAGCCCCATTAGTCTAGAGGCTTACCAGTAGACGCTATGGGGGTGGCGGCTACCACGAAAAAGGACCTTGCTGAGGAAAGTCCTGCTGTCCACCCACCCAACAGAGAGTCCCCGGCGGTGGACAGATTAGGGTATGCGAGTTTCTGCTTCAGCGACCTTTGCTGTTAGGTCTCTGAACTTTTTGGTGCATTTTACGAAGCTCCAAAGAGATCTCATCACTGAACTCTCTGGAACGCTCATGGGTCAAGTTTTGGACGGGGCATGTGACAAAGTTGCTTCCCAACTTGCCACCCTAGAGTAAATTTCCAACTCATCCATGAGGTTGCTGTCCCACGCAACTGAAGGGGAGGCTAGAGCTTCTGGTGCAGGCGTAGTTATGAGATGCCATGCCTGGATGTGCATTTGTGACCTTGCGGACTCCTTCGTCTTCCTTTTGAAACATCCCTATCGAACCGTCAGCCTCGTTCGGTTCTAAAGTGAAGGACACATTAGCCAGGTGCGAGCAGGATGGAAAAACCTTGTCTGCCGTTGGCCTACATTTTTCCAAGCCTCAGCGCTCCTTTTCCAGGAACCAGAGGAGTGGAAAGATGTGGCATAAAAAATCTCAAGGCGCTTTCCGTAGTGCACGTGGTGAGGACTCTCCCAGAGGCAGAGGGCGTTCCAGTAATGGAAGAGGCCCCTTTTGGGGCAGAGGGAGTCCCCGAAATCAGGACTCCAGGGATTCTTTCTCCAGACGACCGTATCAGCGCTCCTGAAGTGTTGCCCGATTGCTTTCCTCCGGAAGCAGTCGGGGCTTGTTTCTCTCTGCACCAAGCTGCCTGGCTGTCTATTACAAATGATCAGTGGGTGTAGAGAATAATTTCCAGAGGTAACTACATCCCTGTAATCTCTTATCCAAGACCCCCCAAATCCCTTCCAGATGTTCTAGCCAGTCAAAGGGAAGAGACAACTTCAGAAATAGCAGCGCTGTGTATAAAACGAGTCATCCAACAAGTCCCCCCAGACCAGTGGGGATCTGGGTTTTACTCAAGATTCTTTTTGGTGCCAAAAAAAGACCGGGGACTAGAGACTGGATCTCATCCAACTAAACGAGTCAATAGTTCAGACCAAATTCCACATGGTCACGATACAATCCATTCTCCCATTTCTTCGGGAAGGTGTGTGGATGTGCTCGATAGACCTCCAGGATGCATATTACCACATCAAAATGGGCAAGTGCTCCACGAGTCTCCTTTGCTTCCGGCTGGGAGCTAATCATTACCAGTTCAGAGCCCTGCCATTCGGTCTGTCGATGTCCCCCAAAGTGTTCACAAAATGCCTAGCAGTGGTGACAGCTCATCTGAGACTTCAGGGATTCCAGGTGTTTCCATATTTAGACAATTGGCTCCTCTCCGCCCTCACCAAGCGCCTACTGGTCAGGGCCCTCCACTACACTCTAGCACTAGTGGAGTTCCTTGGCATCACCATACACTGGGAAAAATCCAACCTTCATCCCACCCAGCAGTTGGAATTTATAGGGGCAGTATTCAACACTCAAACAAGCCAAATCTCTCTTCCTCATCACAGACTTCAGAGATTAAGGTTACAAGTACAAGTGATACTCTGTCAAAGGAAGGTGTCTGCAAGGGAAGTTCTACATGCTCTGGTGTTCATCCCAATTGTTCCCCTAGCCAGATTGCACATGAGACTACTACAATGGCTCCTTTTGTCCCAGTGGGTATCCAATCTTCATCCCCTGAGCTCACAGATCCTCATCACCAACTCCTGCAAACAAGATCTCCTGTGGTGGATGAGAACAGATGAAAATCTTTGGTGTCACCCCTTCCAGACTCCCCAACCCAACGCCATGGTGACCACGGATGCTTTCTTGATAGGGTGGGGAAGCCACTTCCAGGGAAAGACAGTCCAAGGCACATGGTCCAGCCTAGAGGTCAACTTGCATATCAATGACCTGGAGTTAAGAGCGGTGCTGTTAGCGTTGCAGGCACTTCATCTGCTCCTTCCATCAGGAACAATTGCAATCCAGTCAGACAGTATGTCCATCCCCTGGTACATAAACAGGGAGGGACCAAATCCTACCCCCTATGTCGCGAGGCCATGAGAATTTGCCATTGTGCGATAGCTTCCAACTGCTTTCTAATCACAATGCATATTCCGGGGAGCTCCATTGTGATTGTGGACATGCTGAGCAGATGCATCCTCCATCCACACGAGTGGTCTCTCAACTCGAACATGACGGCAGAAATCTTCAGCCGTTGGGGCCAGCCTTGCTGCGATCTTTTCGCTTCCCCATCAAACAAAAAATGCAGCAGCTACTTTGCCCTCTTTCCCCCAGATGGGGAGTCACCGAGAGACGCTTTGACTCACAAATGGCCCGCGGATCTCCACTATGCTTATCCTCCAATACCTCTGATACACCTATTTCTAAGGAAAGCTATTCGGTTGAGATGCAAAGTAATCCTCATTACCCCTTTCTGGCCTCATCAAGTGTGGTTTCCCTTCCTCCGAACTCACCTGTTACAACCTCCTTGGATCCTGGACACTCGTCAGGACCTAATATCTCACCCACAAGGGCTGACTCCCCCAAATTTATCCACTCTCAAGCTGAACAGCTTGGTTTCTCCACTTCCGTTAGTTGCCAGGCAGGAAATCCTTTCCTCATCTGTCCGAGATATTATTCTGGCCTCCCATAAACCATCCACCAGAAAACTTTACAGAGCCAAGTGGAAAAGATTTGCTATCTGGTCACATAATTGGATGCTACATCCTTTTTCAACCGCTACAGCTGCTATTCTTTACTATCTTTCTGAGTTGTTTGAAAATGGGGCATCAGCTTCCACCATTCGAGTCCATCTAGCAGCTATTTCCAGTTTCCATAATGGTTCAGATGGAGTTCCTCTTATTTCCACCCTAAGACTTTTCTCAAGGGAATTTTCCATAGTGGTCCTCCTATCAGGCAGCCTGTGGAGGCATGGAATCTCTCCCGGGTTCTCCAGTTGCTCTCTCTACCCCCCTTTGAGCTGGCTGCGACATGTGATCTAAAATTCCTTTCATGGAAATCCTTGTTTTTGGTGACGGTCACTTCAGCCAGACAGATTTCTGAGTTACAAGCCTTATTTATCAAGAGCCCGTACCCGATCTTCCATAAGGACAGAGTATCACTTCGTACTAATCCATCTTTTCTCCCCAAGGTGGTTTCTGACTTCTCTATTAACCACTCCATTGAGCTCCCTGTATTTTTTCCTAATTATTCAAACAAGGGAGAATACTGCCTGCATTCATTGGACATTCACAGATAGCTACGTTTCTACCTGGACAGAACTAAATCCTTTCGCAAGTCGGACCAACTTTTCATTTTTCTGGTCCTAGAATGGGGTGCGCTGTATCTAAAGTTACTTTGTCAAAATGGCTCAGATTGCATTACCTTCATATTCTCTTATGAATGAATCCAAGCCTGCTCAAATCAAAGCTCACTCAACTAGGGCTATCGCAGCTTCTGTTGCCTTCCACTCCAGGGCTTCCATGGATGACACCTGTGCAGCATCCATTTGGGCTAAACCCCATACCTTCATCAAGCATTACAAATTGGATCTGGTCTCCAGGGGAAGAGTGGCCTTCTGCTCAATAGTTCTCAGGAATGTTTTTCCATAAGGGCCACCCAGGTTCTCCAAGTAGCTTGGGATTCTGTCCCATCAGTGATGAATAGGAAGAAGATTAACAGCTTCAGATAAAGAAGTTATATCTTACTATAATGTTCCATCTGAGTTGTTGATCTTCTTCCAGTCATCACACCTTCCCACCATCCCCTACCAAAGGCTCCTGGGGATCTTCTGGGTCCTTGTGGTGCTTCAGGGTTTCTGCGCAGAGATGGCCTCTGTCTTCCTGTTTCTTCTATATGTTGCATGCAAAATCGATCTGAGGTAACTGGGAGAAGGGCATTGTGGGTAGCAGCTTAGCTCGAGAGTTCCTGGTGTACACGAGCTTGGTATTAGGCCAACTTGTTTCCGAGGGCTCTGAACCGAACCCATCAGTGATGACTGGAAGACGATCAACAACTCAGATGGAACATTATGGTAAGACATAATTTATTTTTTGTTTCTGCAGTTACTTGGGGAATTTTTATTACATTCGCAAGGATTCACAAACAGCGCAAAAGCAAAATTACGCAATGAACAGTGGTGCACAAGATGGAGATGATACAAAGACATAGTTATCCTGGTGACATAAGGCAAATGACTGTCTAATGAGGTAGAATTTAGCAGTATTTTGATAATGAAGGTAACGGTGAATGGAAATGAGGATAAACAACATGAAAAATCAATTCAGAAATATATAAACTGAGTCTTGATCACCATTGTAGCTGTATGCTGTAAAATCGTGGTGAAAAGAGATAGAGGCCATGCTAATATGTTAGGGGTAACAGATGCATTACCAGAAATGTATTTATTTAATGCCATCCTCTTTGCTATTGGCAGTGAAGGTACGCATAATTGCTGTCCATGTTGCAGAAGGAACTAACAGTACCTATCATTTCATCCCCTTATAGGTAGGTACAAGGCTATCTGCCGGAGGGCATTTATAAGCCTAGCCAGAGTGTGTCAGCTTTCGCTGCCCCATTGATTAATTAACTGAACCTCTGTCAAGAAGAGCCAATTAAGTGATCCCAGTGGTGTATTTTCTGTTACCCATCCACTCGTCAAGGTTTCTCTTAAAGAGTGTTAGTGAAGGGCTCTGCCTAATGTAGTTAGGAATTTTGTTCCAAAGCATGGGGAGTCTCTGACAGGAGTCTATCCCTCCAGCATGTTCTATTTATTGTTGTGGTGAGGTTTAGCTCACTAAAGCGAGTGGCTCGAAGTGACTTGGATTTCTTTAGGTGGAGCATGTCCATCAATTCTGAGTTGGACATGGCTTTGTAAGTCAGGCAGAGATCACCTCTGAGTGAGTGATATGCCACTGAGTACAGCCAGAGTTTTTCCAGTCGGGCTGCATAGGACATATGTTTGAGGCCAGTAATCCTCTTGGTGAGGTACTTTTGTGGTCTTTCCAGCTGTTGGAAGTGTCTTGTGAGGTACATCCCAAATGAGGCATTGTACTCTATGATGGGTCTGATGAGTAGAGGGGACTATAACCTCTTTATTTCTAGATGCGAACCCTTTAGTAATTAGATGGGCTACATAGAAGGATTTCCTAACTACTTTGGCAATATTATTGTCAAAGGAGAGATTACTATCTATCTGGGTCCCCAGATCTCTTATTACTTCTTCTGTATTAAGGGGGCTGCCACTTATGTGGTAATTCATGGGTGTTTTGTTTTTCCCATATGGGATGACTATGCATTTTCTGGCATTTAGCTTGAGACCATGACTTTGACACCAGGTGTCCGTCTCAGTAAGGCACTTTTGGAGAATGTCCGTGTGAGACGGAGAGTCAATTATGGCTCTCAGTTTGCAGTCATCGGCGAACTTGGTTAGCCATAGTCTTCCTGTGTTTGCCTGTGCTTCTGAGAAGTATATGCGGAACAGTAGGGGTCCTTGGACTGAGCCTTGTGGGACACCACTTGTGACTGGTTTAGAGTCGGACCCGGAGCCCGCTATTCTTACTGTGTGAGTTCTGTCTGTAAGCCAGTTGGCAACCCATCTCGTGACGTAGGGGTTTATGTTCAGACTGGTGAGTTTTTCTATAATTCCCGAGTGGGGAATGGTATCAAAAACCTTGCGAGGTCAAGGTAGGCTGTGTGAACCACCTTTCCCTCATCTATGGCCTTGGTGACTGTCTCGAAGAAGTCAACCAGGTTTAGTAGGCATGATCTCCCTTAACAAAGCCAAACTGGGTCGGGTCAAGTGTTTGGAGGTTCCCAATGTCTTTGTTACTGAGTTCCATGATGATGCACTCCATAGCCTTGCAGACCAGGCTAGTCAGGCTTATGGGGCGATAGTTACCAGGGTCGGTTGTGGCCCCTCCTTTGTGGAATGGAATAACCGTTGCTGTGCACCATTCTATGGGCACGAAGCCTGTGGAGAGGCTGAAGTTGAACAGTGTGTTTAGGTGGGGGGTTAGTTCTGTAGTTCGTGCAAGACACAGCCTGGGACACCATCTGGCCCCATTGACGTTCTGCTTTTGGCTTTTGAAAGGGCTGTTTTCACTTGTGCGTCTGTGATTTCCGGGACACTACACTTTTCTGGTATTGTTGTGGACCCTTTTGGGGGTGAGAGGGGAGTGAAGTTTGCACTGAATCTATCTGCCAGTATGTTGGCAATATCAGTAGGTTCAGTATATTTTGTGCCATTTTGCACTAGCTCAGAGCATATCTGCGAGTTGCCACTTAGATTCTTGACATAGTAAAAGAAGGCTTTGTTGTTATCTTTTGAATCCTTGGCTATTTTTCTTTCGAAGTTAGCCTTGGATGATTTTATGAGGGACCTTAGTTTCTTACTGATACTGATCAGGGATGTCTTTCCTTCTTGGGATTTGCTTTTTTTCTGAACTAGTTTCCTCCTTCTATTGTATAGCCTGTTTATGGCAGGGATCCACCAGACTGGTTTCCTTCTCTTAGGGGAGTGAGTCTTGGTTTGGATAGGGATGGCACGATCCATGCATCCTTGTTGGTGCTCATAGAGTGCATTTGTAAAGGTTCCTGTATCTTGGACACTGTTATCCTGTAGCATGGGGGCTGTGAAACTTACCACCTCTGTCTTAAGTAAGGTGAAGTTTGCTATAGAAATGTTTTTCACTGTGGTTTCCCTGGTTGGGGGTTGTGGTATGGTGTGGACATCCAGAGTGATTAGTTTATGGTCTGATCTAACCAGTGACGGGTTGACCTCCTGTGCAGAACACCTGTCACCCATGTTGGTGATGACCAGGTCTAATATGTTTTCACCTCTGGTAAGGGAGTTTACCAGCTGATCCAGTGCATTTGAGTTGATAAATTCAAGGAAACGCTGGACCTGGGAGTTTGTACTTGAGTAGTTTTCCCAGTTAACGGTAGGGTAATTGAAATTGCCCAATATCAGGGTGTTCGGTAGGACCTTCATGTTTTCCAGTGTCTCCAAAAAGGCGGAGTGGTGATCCTGGGTCATGGAGGGTGATCTCTAGCAGGCCACAATTTGCATTGCAGATTTGCCCGATGTTAGTTGCACATGGATAATCTCAGAGGTATCATGCTGCGCCACTAACCTGGAGGTGTAGGTATCCTTGATGAATATGGATAACACCCACTCCTTTTGTGTTTCGGTCCATGTTCTGTGGCCAAAATGTGTGGTATGAGATGTAGCCCGGTAGTGCTGGGGTGCTCTGTGGAGCCTTGAACCAGGTTTCAGTTACTGCACAGATGTCGACGTTCTCCATACTGAGGAGTGCTTCGAGCATGTACATTTTGAGATTTAAACTCCTGGCGCTGAGTAGCATAACCCTCATTTTTTATTTGTGCAGTTTACGGAGGTGGGTTTTACTTTTGAGCCTTGCCTAAAAAAGGCACTATGGGGGCAGCAAGAGCCTTGGCCAGTATTCGAAAGCTTAGGGGTGACAGGTGCAAGCCATCTCTTGAGAAGTAACGAGGCTTGCCTAGCATGTTTTCCCAGACTGATAGACACTGGATCCCCTTTGAATGACACCAGAAGCTTAGCCAGTTGTTGAAATTGATAATTTTTTTCTTGATACTGCAGTATCATTCTTGATAAGGGCAGGATGCTACTCAGGGTCAGGGTCATACCCACCTGGATTACATGATCAGAGAGCTCTTCCATGTCTCTTTCCATGTAGTCCAGGGAGGTACATCTTAGGTCATTCACACCAACATGAACAATGACAGAGTCATATTAGTACTTGTTCTGGAGTGACCTGAGTGCTTGTGTTATGTTGCGGATTCTAGCTCCCGACAGGCAGCTAACAGTAACCTTCTCCTTGTCCAGCCTAGTGAGTGGGACATCAGTGTGCCTGACTATAGAGTCGCCTATTACTAGTGTGTTAGGTATGTTATTTTGCCTTAAGGGCTGTGATTGTGCAGCACACTGATTTTGTGTTGTATGTGTTGTCTGGTTTGTGACGGGAGGTGCAGGTTTTTTGGGTGTCTGCTTTGGAGGTCAGTGATGCTTTTGCAGGTTTTTATTTAGAGCCTCCGAGTATGATTTAGTGTATTTATGTGTATTTTTTGCCAGTGTTGGTTTAGTATGTCTATGTGAGGCTGGAGGTGTGGTGCAAGTGTTAACCTTCTCCTCATGACTGCCTGTTCCAGTCTTGGGTGGAGAGAGCTTAGCCTCCAGTTTAGCTATATAATTGCATTTCTCGCATATGTTAATGTTTTGTGGTAGGAGGAGAGGGTTGTCTGTGTACATGAGACAGTTGTAATATTGCCTCAGGATACCCAGGTTCACCAGCTGGACAGGAAAGTATACCTGAAATTGCCCTTTGGTCATGCCTGTATAGTAGAGTGAGCTGCTTAGTCGCTTGGTTGGTGAGGGGTGAATAATGAGCCTTGCCCTGCTAGGCAATCAAGTGTCGGGGTATATTAGTGCTTGCTATTAGGTCTGAGCAAGTGCTGGGCTGTAGGATGCTTTTTAAGTGCTTAGGTTGAGAGTTAGACTACTTTCAAGGGAAAAACTGAAGAGGAGACTTGGTGGAGCCTTGATAATTTAGCCCTAGCTAACCAGCACTGCCCAAACATGCAAAACCTTGTGAATGCAGTTTGTACAGCAGGGAAATGAAAGAGATAGAAATTAGCCCAAAATGGCCTATAAACTACTAACTTCTGGGCTGGAACCACTCCTCCAGGGACAGATGGCTGCTCAAAGCTCCCTCTCTCACAGGTGAACAGAGAAACATCCTTCTGTCCAAGTAAGGTATGGGCAACTCAGAAACTTGTAACACAGCCCTGAATTCAGCCCTAGCCTGAAAACTGGACTATACTAGCTTAGAAAGGTGGGAAACAAGGAAACATTTTTTTTTGAAAAGATAAGGCAAAAACAGTAAAATATACACTTAAAACAGCTTTAAACGACTACAAACAGTAAAAAATACACTTAAAACAGCTTTAGATGACTACAAGCAATCAGAAAAGGCTTTTAAACAAATTACCCAATTAACCAGTAAAAAATCTCAAAACTGAGCCCTGTTCCTGAAGTCTTCAATCAGACAAGTTCTAACTGTACACTCCTGCCACTGGGGTGCAGGGGAACCTTCTCCAAAAAAGAAGGCCTGGATTAGTGCTCAAGTTATACAAACAAAGCTAGATTCAGCATGCCTGAATCTAGTTTATGTGACAGCAAACAAGGCACACCAATTTCAGTAAGAAACAGTTCAAATATGCAGGCACTATAAGCCTCTAACCAGAAATCCCCAGCTCAGAAGGGCAGAGTCCAGCCTCTCCTCCCACAAGAGTGCAGACCACAAACCTTTTTAATGTAAAATGACTGGCCTGAAGCCCAAGTACTTAAACCAGAACTAATACACTTTTAGAATAACAGACATTGAGCCTTCAGTCAGCAGTTCCAAACTTAGAGGGATGTAAGCTATCTGTCCTGCCACAACAGTGCAGCCCACAAACCTTCTTAATGTAAAACAACTGGTCTGAAGCCCAAATGCTTAAACCAAAAGGCTTAGAATGATAGCTACACTTTAATCAGGTTACTACCAAGCAGTAATAAATACAATTGAATACTTTTAAGAAGGCCTGGATTAGTGCTCAAGTTATACAAACAAAGCTAGATTCAGCAGGCCTGGATCTAATCTATGTTACAGCAAACAAGGCGCACCAATTTCAGTAATAAACAGTTCAAATATGCAGGCGCTATAAGCCTTTAACCAGAAATTCCCAGCTTAGAAGAGCAGAATCCAGCCTCTCCTCCCACAAGAGTGCAGACCACAAACCTTCTTAATGTAAAATAACTGGCCTGAAGCCCAAGTGATTAAACAAGAACTAATACACTTTTAGAATAACAGACACTGAGCCTTCAGTTAGCGGTACCCAACTTTGAAGGATGATACAGATATAGTAGATTGTTACCATGTGAAGGTAGATAACAATCAGGAGCTCATGCAAATTTGTTTGCTCTAATGTACAGTCTTATGGGATGCATGAAATACCCATTCCTGTGGTCACTAAGGTATGTGTAACATTGAAAATCCTCTTTACAGGGACCTTCCAGCATACATATGGGGACACTGTGGGAGTATCCCTGGCATCATCTTCATGGATACTACACCAATTTCTCAATGCAATGTTGCAGTATGTGGTGGAACATATGTGGTTTCCATGTATTACTGAGGAGAGAAACAATACTATATGGGTGTTCTCTAAAATAGCTTGGTTCCCTGAGGTACTGGGTATAGTCAGCTGCATCCACATCACCATCAAGACCTCATCTGGGACACAGGGACAGTGGTATATCAACCATAAAAGATTCTACTCCATCAGTTGCCAGGTGGTCTTAAATACACAGTATAGTATAGTAGTAACAGACAGCAGACTGTAAGATGGCAACACACCTCAACTTTCCTTCCAGTTCTTGTAAATGTTCCCCAAGGCTTGATTCCTGGCCCCTTTCTTATAGGTTCATAGGTTAGTACTAAGCTAACTGCCCTTGCGAGCCATTTTAAGCCTAGCCAATTATCCCTTGTGAGACTCAAACCCTGCACCTTGTGTTTGTAAGGCAAACACCTTAACCATTAGGCCACCCTCCCAACCTGTTTAATATATTTATAAACAAGCACTATGCAGCTACCAAACAAGCTGCCATCATGCAGTATGCCGATGACTCCAACTTACTGTGCACTGAAACAAGTGATCTGAAGTAGGATATTCATTTGTCTGCAACCTGTGGGTTATGGATCCGATATCGGATCCGAACCGGCATAGTTTCCAGCTATGGATCCAAGCTCTCAGCTCCTCCCCTCACCCATAATGCCCTGCTCTACCCTCATGACCTCAGATCTTGTTTGCCGCGCTGGTAACTGGATGTGGTGTCTTTAGCTCTCAGCTAAGTGGTATTTTTCTTGTGTAAAAATAGAAATTTTTTGCTTTCTTTAAACTTTTTGTGTGAAAGTTGTAGGTTCCCTTTGTGTATTGACTGTTTTTAGTTTAAATTTAATTTACAGTAGTATTTTTTATTCCTCCTCACTGGCAGAGTGTGTGTGAGGCCTGTGTGCTTGTTTTAGTTTTTGTTAACTTCTGTAACTTTTTGGGATTTTGACTCATGGCTGACCAGCCTAAGTCATTCTTTTCCAGTCAGCTCCGAGTGTGGCCATAAGCTCTCACCGGCTGATGGCCACACTGTGTTATGTCTTGGGGTTGAGCACCTCACATCTGGTTGTTCCATTTGTGCAGGGTTCAACCCCAGGGCACTGGAGGAGCGGTGGTCCAAGCTGGTCTTGGCGGTCTTACCGGACTCGCCCGACTCGCCTCCTTCGGGACTCCCATGCTGCAGCTGCTCCCTGTAGCACCCCCTCCTGCTCCTGGGACTCAAACTCCCGCTACAGGACAGGAGAGGGATGCCCCTAAAAAGGAACGGAGGGAGAAGCACCACAAGCGGCGGGCCGAGACCTCTGTTTCGGCCCGCCTGCTGCTGGCTTCTCCCCGGCTTCCTTAGTTGAGCTGTCTCCTCCTTCTCGGCCCGGTCACCTGTGTGCTTCTCACCGGGTCCTGAGGAGGAGGAGACCCGATCTCCGGCGAGGCTATCGAGGAGGCATTCCAGGCCTACCTCGTAGCCTGCGCCGAGGTCGCACCCATAGCCTGGATGCTGATCTGGACCGATGATGCGAAGGTTCATCCAGGCCCAGATGCAGATGGGAGTGCTTTGCCTCCTCCGGGAGCTCAACACCCTTTTTCAAGCCTATCGCCTCCTTCTCCCACCCGCTTCCTGGTTCGGAGCAGCTGGAGCCAGCAGCTTCGAGTTGGGAGGTCGGATCCGGATAGTACTGGGTACTTCGATCCGACCATGCCTCGAAAGCGCCGGACCCGATCTCTCGGAGCCTGGATCCGAAGCCTGATCCGGGGATCAGTGCTCCTTCGCGCCGCCTGTGTCGGAGCGCACTGTCCTTCGATCCGAGAAGCCGCGCCGCCCGATCCACCTCTTCGATCCGAGGGGAGCCATTGTCGGATCCTTTGGTCGAGGTCGGCTCCCCTTCGGCTTTTGATGTAGTGGAGAGGGCTCTGTTGAGGGTCTCCGACCCCGGCACTTGCTTCGCCCGGCCCCGCTCCCTCTGCACTGGGCCAGGCTTCCACCATCCGGCCCCTGGGACAGCCCGTTTCTGTGTTCCAAGTTGCTCCTATGGAGCAATTGGCTGCTTAGGACTCTTCTGACAGCCCCCAGAGGAGGCTCCTCAAGCATACGTGCAAAAGGAGGCACATAGACTCCTGAGTCTCTCACTGAAGACACGGACTTGGAGGAAGGGAAGGCTCCCAAGGTCACCCCGAGGATGTCTCCCTTCTGAGACATCATGGAAATGCCCGCATCAGGGGGTGGTCTGCCCTCAAGTCTTCCTCGGACGGTCCTGTTCTTGGAGGCATTCAAACGGGCCCGTCTACCTCTTGGGTGTCCCCTGCCGACCCCCTGGTGGACCTTATTACCACCAGGGCGGAAGGAACCGACACCGCGGAGCCAATTCCCAAAAAGACCTGACAAAATCCTTAGCCCGCCTTCTGACAGGGACCCATTGGAGTAAGGGGCCTCCTGTAGATGCCATGTTGATGGCGGCCACAAAGAGGGAACTGGCTCAGGAGAGTCCCTCAGTCCACCCACCGAGCAAGGAGTCTCGGATGATGGACCGCTTGGGGAAGCTGGATGTTCAGTTCGCGACCTTTCGGTGAGGGCTTGAACTATTTGGCACACGTTATTCGGATGCAGCGAGACCTTATTAAGGAGTACGCTGCATCCTCGAGTCCATTTCGAGGAGGACAGAGCTCTGCACTCCACCAAAATGGCCACTCTAAGGTCAGTCACGAATACTTCTATGCGGCTACTCTCCCATGCTACGGAGGGCGCCGCTTAGAGCTGCGGGGACAGGACTGGTCGCTAGGCGCCAGGCCTGGCTCCGCCACTGCGATTTCTCTGAGCCCTTCAAGGCTGCTTAACGCCTTTGATGGTTCTGCTCTGTTTGGCAAGACCGCTCAAGCGACGCTGACCCAGAGCGAGAAGGACGGGAAGACGCTGTCTGCCGCCGGAATCCGCTTCTCTGCACCCCAGAGGCCCTATTCTAGGAACCAAAAGGGTCAGAAGAAGATGTGGTTCCGGAAGTCGCAGCAGTCCCAGCCTGCTCCGACAACCAGTCCTTCCGTGGCAGAGGAGGACAAGGAGGACGCCGCCCAGAGGCAGAGGGGCTCCCAGAAACTTCGGGTCCAGGGAACCTTTCTCTGAACGGCTCACAGCAGCCCTGAGGGGCTGCCCGACTGCTCTACTCTGGAGGCAGTCGGGGACGCTTTCGGGCACCTAGCGGCATGGGAGTCCATAACATCGGACCGCTGGGTTCTCCAAATCATATCCAGGGATATCACATTCCTTTCCTTCACCTTCCAAAGATGCAGTCCCTCCCAGACGTACTACCCGGTCAAAGGGAGGCCGCTTTTAGCAGAAATTGGCCATCTGCTAGAGAAAAGAGCCATCCAGCCCGCTTCCCCCAGACCAGATCGGATCAGGGTTCTACTCCAGGTTCTTTTAGTGCCAAAAAGACGGGGAACTAAGACCAATCCTAGACCTCTCTCTCCTGAATCTGGCAGTCCCCAAAGAAAAATTCAATGGTCACTCTACAATCTATTCTCCCCTTCTGGGAGAATGCCACTGGATGTGCTCGATAGATCTCAAGGACGCTGCATCACCACATCCTAATGGACAGGCGCTCCAGGAGGTTTCTCCGCCTCGGCTGGGAGCCAGTCACCACCAGTTCCTGGTCCTTCCCTTGGTCTCACCACAGCCCCCAGGGTGTTTACCAAAGTACTAGCAGTGGTAGCGGCCCACCTGAGGCTTCAGGGGTGCAGGTCTTTCCCTACCCGGACGACTGGCTCCTACCCCCAACAAGGCATCTACTTCTCTCGGCGGCGCCAGACTCCTTTCTCCATCTTGCTCCATTTCTGGGCATCACAATAAATACAAAGTCCAACCTGGCACCCACTCAGCTCTTAGATTTCATAGGGGCCAGACTAGACACAAGGAGTTTACGAGCCTTCCTTACTGCGGACAGGATTCTGAATCTGCAGCCCAGGTGCTGGGCCATTCTCCATTCATGTTCTGTTCCAGCGGAGTTGGTCCATTAAATTTTTTTCCCCAGGGAAAGCGGGGGGGAAACCCCCTTGGGGGAAGTTTGAAAAACCTTGGGGGGGGGGGGGGGAAAGGTAAGTTTTTCCCCAGTTAAAAGGGTTTTTTAGGGTAATTGAAATTGCCCAATATCAGGGTACCCGTAGGACCTTCATGTTTTCCAGTGTTCCAAAAAGGCGGAGTGGTGATCCTGGGTCATGGAGGGTGATCTGTAGCAGGCCACAATTTGCATTGGCAGATTTGCCCGATGTTAGTTGCAATATGGATAATCTCAGAGGTATCATGCTGCGCCTACTCAACCTGGAGGTGTAGGTATCCTTGATGAATATGGATAACACCCGCTCCTTTTGTGTTTCGGTCCATGTTCTGTGGCCAAAATGTGTGGTATGAGATGTAGCCCGGTAGTGCTGGGGTGCTCTGTAGAGCCTTGAACCAGGTTTCAGTTACTGCACAGATGTCGACGCCTCTCCATATACTGAGGAGTGCTTCGAGCATGTACATTTTGAGATTTAAACTCCCATGGCGCTGAGTAGCATGTAACCCCATATTTTTATTTGTGCAGTTTACTTGAGTGTGGGTTTGACTTTTGAGCCTTGCCTAAAAAAAGGCACTATGGGGGCAGCAAAGAGCCTTGGCCAGTATTCCTCAAAGCTTAGGTGACAGGTAAAGCTTCATCTCTTTGAGAAGTAACGAGGCTTGCCTAGCATGTTTCTCCCCAGACTGATAGACACTGGATCCCCTTTGAATGACAATTCGTAAGCTTAGCCAGTTGCTTGAAATTGATCATTTTTTCTCTCTGATACTGCAGCATGCATTCTTGATACAGGCAGGATGCTACTCAGGGTCAGGGTCATACCCACTCCTTGGATTACATGATCAGAGAGCTCTTCCATGTCTCTTTCCATGTAGTCCAGGAGGCATTCAGGGTCATTCACACCAAGCATGAACAATGACAGAGTCATATTAGTACTTGTTCTGGGAGTGACCTGAGTGCTTGTGTTAGTGTTATTGCGGATCTCTAGCTCCCGACAGGCAGCTAACAGTGCAACCTTCTCCTTGTCCAGCCTAGTGAGTGGGACATCAGTGTGCCTGACTATAGAGTCAGCTTCTATTACTAGTGTGTGTTAGGTATGCTGTTATTTTGCCTTTAAGGGCTGTGGATTGTGCAGCACACTGATTTTGTGTGTTGTATGTGTTGTCTGGTTTGTGGGACGGAGGTGCAGGTTTTTGGGTGTCTGCTTTGGAGGTCAGTGATGCTTTTGCAGGTTTTTATTTAGAGCCCGAAAGTAATGATTTAGTGTATTTATGTGTATTTTTTGCCAGTGTTGGTTTAAAGTATGTCTAGTGTGAGGCTGGAGGTGTGGTGCAAGCGTTAACTCTTCTCCTCATGACTGCCTGTTCCAGTCTTGGGTGTGAGAGAGCTTAGCTCCAGTTTAGCTATATATAATTGCATTTCTCGTGACATGTTACCGTTTTGTGGTAGGAGGAGAGGGTTGTCTGTGTACATGAGGTACAGTTGTAATATTGCTCTTTCAGGATACCCAGGTTCACCAGCTGACAGGGAAAGAGTATACCTGAAAATTGCCCTTTGGTCATGCCTGTATAGTAGAGTGAGCTGCTTTAGTCGCTTGGTTGGTGAGGGGGTGAATAATGAGCCTTGCCTCTGCTAGGCAATCAAGTGTCGGGTATATTAGTGCTTTGCTATTAGGGTCTGAGCAAGTGCTGGCTGCTGTAGGATGCTTTTTAAGTGCTTAGGTTGAGAGCTTAGACTACTTTCAAGGGAAAAACTGAAGAGGAGACTTGGTGGAGCCCTTGATAATTTAGCCCTAGAAGCAACCAGCAAGGCACTGCCCAAACATGTGCAAAACCTTATATAATGCAGTTTGTACAGCAGGGAAATGAAATAGATAGAAATTAGCCCAAAATGGCCTATAAAACTACTTCTAACTCTGGGCCAACCACTCCTCCAGGGACAGATGGCTGCTCAAAGCTCCCTCTCTCACAGGTGAACAGAGAAACATCCTTCTGTCCAAGTAAGGTATGGGCAACTCCTAGAAACTTGTAACACAGCCCTGAATTCACAGCCCTCAGCCTGAAAAAACTGGACTATACTTCAGCTTAGAAAGGTGGGAAACAAGGAAACATTTTTTTGAAAAGATAAGGCAAAACAGTAAATATACACTTAAAACAGCTTTAAACGACTAAGGCAAACAGTAAAAATACACTTAAAACAGCTTTAGATGACTACAAGCAATCAGAAAAGGCTTTTAAACAAATTACCCAATTAACCAGTAAAAATCTCAAAACTGAGCCCTGTTCCTGAAGTCTTCAATCAGACAAGTTCTAACTGTACACTCCTGCCACTGGGGTGCAGGGGAACCTTCTCCAAAAAAGAAGGCCTGGGTTAGTGCTCAAGTTATACAAACAAAGCTAGATTCAGCATGCCTGAATCTAGTTTATGTGACAGCAAACAAGGCACACCAATTTCAGTAAGAAACAGTTCAAATATGCAGGCACTATAAGCCTCTAACCAGAAATCCCCAGCTCAGAAGGGCAGAGTCCAGCCTCTCCTCCCACAAGAGTGCAGACCACAAACCTTTTAATGTAAAATGACTGGCCTGGAAGCCCAAGTACTTAAACCAGAACTAATACACTTTTAGAATAACAGACATTGAGCCTTCAGTCAGCAGTTCCAAACTTAGAGGGATGTAAGCTATCTGTCCTGCCACAACAGTGCAGCCCACAAACCTTTTTAATGTAAAACAACTGGTCTGAAGCCCAAATGCTTAAACCAAAAGGCTTAGAATTATAACTACACTTTAATCAGGATACTACCAAGCAGTAATAAATACAATTGAATACTTTTAAGAAGGCTGGCCCTGGATTAGTGCTCAAGTTATACAAACAAAGCTAGATTCAGCAGGCCTGGATCTAATCTATGTTACAGCAAACAAGGCGCACCAATTTCAGAAAGAAACAGTTCAAATAAGCAGGCATAGTAAGCCTTTAACCAGAAATTCCCAGCTTGGAAGGGTAGAATCTACCCTCTCCTATGACAAGAGTGCAGACCACAAACCTTCTTAATGTAAAATAACTGGCCTGAAGCCCAAGTGTTTAAACCAGAACTAAGACACTTTTAGAATAACAGACACTGAGCCTTCTGAAGTTACGGTACCCAACTTTGAAGGATGATACAGATATAGTAGATTGTTACCATGTGAAGGTAGATAACAACTCAGGAGCTCATGCAAATTTGTTTGCTCTAATGTACAGTCTTATGGGATGCATGAAATACCCATTCCTGTGGTCACTAAGGTATGTGTAACATTGAAAATCCTCTTTACAGGGACCTTCCAGCATACATATGGGGACACTGTGGGAGTATCCCTGGCATCATCTTCATGGATACTACACCAATTTCTCAATGCAATGTTGCAGTATGTGGTGGAACATATGTGGTTTCCATGTATTACTGAGGAGAGAAACAATACTATATGGGTGTTCTCTAAAATAGCTTGTTTCCCTGAGGTACTGGGTATAGTCAGCTGCATCCACATCACCATCAAGACCTCATCTGGGACACAGGGACAGTGGTATATCAACCATAAAAGATTCTACTCCATCAGTTGCCAGGTGGTCTTAAATACACAGTATAGTATAGTAGTAACATACAGCAGACTGTAAGATGGCAACACACCTCAACTTTCCTTCCAGTTCTTGTAAATGTTCCCCAAGGCTTGATTCCTGGCCCCTTTCTGTTTAATATATTTATAAACAAGCAGTATGCAGCTACCAAACAAGCTGCCATCATGCAGTATGCCGATGACTCCAACTTACTGTGCACTGAAACAAGTGTTACAAAACTCCAAGCAACCAACCGAGCATCATATTCCTCTATTAAAGTCTGGCTAACCAATGGAAGCCTGCTGCCAAACCCTAGGAAAATCAACTGAAATGTTATTCACACCAAACAATTCTCTTCTCTGAAGCATTGTAATATTACATCAGTCAATAACATTGCCATAGAAAAGGTAACCCCTTAGCCATGGCACACTGGTTGAAAACCCCTGTAGAAGATGCTCTCTAGTCCAGTTATGTTACCAAACTTTAGAACAAGTTACCACTTCCACTAAAAGAAATAGATGAATTAAAGGGCTTCAAACCCAAATTAAATCAACTCCTGACTAAAAATTCAAGTCACTACCATGTCTTATGACATCTGGCTCATAGATAACTTGCGCACAAGCCACTTGCACTTGCACAGTACTATATCACCTTCAGTTCTCCAGATATGTCTCCCTTTTTCCTTCAGTTTCCCTAAATTCCCACTTTTCCTTTTCATCTCTCCCCACCACCTCTCCTCACTTTCTGCATATTTCCTCCTCTTCCCCCTACTGTACCTTCTTTTCTTTCACTGTAAGATGAGGTTACATTGTGTTGGAAAATTTGAATACCAGTGTCAAAGATCATGTTTCCTTGGAATTATGTCTGTTAAACTATTACTCATTGTGGTTTAAATTCTTAATGTAGTGTTTCATTAAAACTCTGTGTAGTGTACCATTACTGTATGTTTTCTTTGTTTTGTTGTATTGTTTTCCTTAGAATTCTGTATATTAGACCATTACTAAATGTATTCATATTCTCATTGTTTGTAGCTTCTTGCCATGAGCCTTCAGTGAAAAGGGTATTTTCCTTCCACCAGTCAACAAAAACAAACAACTAACTAACTAAATAAATAAATAATAAACAGTGTGTAAACATGCTACCCAGTCAGTGTCTAAATTGTCCCATCTGACACTTGACTGATGTAGATAAATGACTTGTGCATGGTGGTCTCTCAGGGATATCTTACTGGCAGTGGTGGATATGTCCTGTAGGCATGTCTGATGACATCTATACAAAATCCACAGACCACAGCAGAGAGTGCTTACGTCACCACACTTTTTCACACCCGGGATAACACTGAACATGCCTTCAGACTGACGAAGTCCTGCTTCTGCTGTTTAGATGTCTGTAGTGCCATGATGCATTATGTTCTGGAAGCATTTGCTATGTGTGCATTATTATATAACATGTCATGTCAGTATATAAACAAATGCAGTGGGGTATTGTCATTGGAGAAAGGATGAACCTGAGTCAGAAATGGAGGACGTGCTTTACGAGGAGTTTATGGAGGACTATTCAAAGCAGAGTTGGGCTGTGTGTGCTTTGGCACTGAGCAAGAGTCATTCTTTTCTTTGCAATTATGGTGAGAGATTAGACATAAAAAGTATCAGCGATATATTCCATGCAACAAGTCATACTGTACCATTCATGGACTGGCCATGCTGTGCATCAGACACAAGCTACCCTGATAACAAAGCAATCAGGATAAAACATATTTGTTATCACATAAACAGCCTGGAGGGTCACAATGACAGAGACTGGCAATTGGCATTTTGTGGGTGACAGAGTCTAATGACATAGGCGTTTATGTGTCGTGACCTAGTGAGGGTGGTGAACGTGAAAGACTTTACAGGGAGAGTGTGGTGTCTTCAGTGGGATAAATGTACAGACATGGGTGGGGGTCAGCCTGATTAGCTGTGGTTGGATATAGCCCCTTAGAAATTGCCGGTCTGTGTGTATTTATTCATGACAGGTCCATGGCACCCTCAGCAGGTATGTGCACTGATTGTGTATGTTCCATCCACAAGGGCATCTCATCCAAGTAATATCACTGACATGATCAGCTGGAATAGAGGTTGGTGTGCACCATGAGCATGAATTGTGAGTTGTGCCACAAGTAGGTTCGGCAAATGCACCCCATCTGCATGTGTGTCTGCATGTGTGTCCATGGTGGACCACAGCAGTTTTGTCACTGTGAGTAAGCATGGCAGACATTGTGTTAGTGGACCTAGACCATCTCCTGACCATCCCTTGGTGGGTTCTCCCAGTGAACACCAAAGATGATTGGTAGTGAGAATGGCAATGCCCATAGTGTGAGGCAGCACATAGGCCCCAAAAGGATAGAGACTCCCCACCATGCTTGTCCAAAATGCTGCTTAAATAGGTAAGGCCCTCTCTGGGGTTGTCACATAGCCCACATACCCCACTGATCAACTCTGCAGTGGTCAGAGTAGCAGCAACCTATGTCTGTATGACTGCTGTGCACCATGGAACCACACAGCTCAGTTATGCTTCAGGAATCAAGGCATTGCTGGCCTCTTGAAGGTTGGTCCCTATGTCATCTGCATGCTGAATGGAGTTGTCAGCATCCACTGTTGCTTGGGGTGCAGGGGATGAGAATGTGCCCTGGGCTGCTGTGTCAGACAACTGATCTCCTACAAAAATATCTTGCAGATGTGGGGTGCATTGTACAGGCAATGGAGCTGGGTCTGTAGAAAGGGAGAGTGATATGCTTTGCCATGGGATTCCTGATTTCCAGTGGCACTGTAGCCACAGATTGTGCCATGCTGTGGTTGCCATCATTGTCAGGCTGTTATTTCTCCAACATCAAGCATGCCAGCATCCACAGTGGAAAACCCGTATACCAATGCAGCTATGAAAGTACACAGAAACACCCTAGTATATCAATGCTACCTTATGACAGTCCCAAATTCCAGTGCTGTTACAGCTGTGAAACAGAACAGCATGCAGAAAATATATACCTGTGTAATTTGTGCAGACTCACAAAGTGGCTGAAACCCTGAAGTCCATATAAGGATGATATGACTCTATTAGATATGTGACTGGTTCTGGCATGTTATGGTACTAGACGTATATATAAGGGTATAGTCATTTGGCGCATCACCTATTGACATCCATGATGGTGGATAAAGTTCTATACCAGTATTAAATCTTCCACTGGACATGAGAGAGCAATCTGCCACCACAGACAGAAATTCCCTGAACTCCTCCATGTATGTAAGAGATGGCTGTGTAGGAAGATTCCCCAGCCATGGCTGCTGTCTTGGGTTTACGTCTGTAGTAGGAATTTACACTTACCTGAATTTCTGTTTACTGAGACAACACCGAACCATCAAAAAACTGAAACAGCATATTACCAATTTTTTTTATAGAGAGTTGAGACACTTGGCCAACATTGAACCAAAAAACACACCGCAGTATGTCAAACCCACCCAGGTGGGAGGCTACACCCCCCCCCCACAACCCAGCCCCCACACACACTAACTAAATATACCAACTCAGGGATCACACCATAGTGGGGAAAAGGGCAAATCTCCCTATGTTGGCCAGGTTTCTCCATTCTCTGTAAAAAAAATTCAATAATGTGCAATTTTGGTTTTGTGAAAGTCTAGTGTCATCTTGGTAAGCTGAAATTTGGGTAAGTGTAAATTCATTCTATAGAAGTAGACCCATTCTCTCCTGTGCAGGGTTGGGTGGTTACCTTAGTGTGAGCATGATAAATCATGCTGGCGACCTGTGGCATACTTGATCTTGTGATCTGTTATAGCCACTGGCAGTATTTACCTACTCAGCAAATCCCACTATACATTGTCATGGAAAGCCTGGTTGCCCTTTTTGGTTAGGAAGACCTGCTGGCCATGTTCATGGAAGGTCTGCAGCAAGATGTTAGTCTGTGCTTGGGAGAATTTTATATTCTTTTTCTTTCTTTTACAGCCATCTTGCTCTGTAAATATGAAGACAGACTTTTGTTATGCTTTTAGCCTGTGATATCGGACACACAAGCATTACAGTACCTCACCTCAAAGACCACGGGGTGACCAGACTGTATAATACTTGACCCACCCAGAGACACGGCTACCTCAAAGGATCACTGCTGTGGGGCAGCTGTCTGTAACCAGTCATGGGTAATGTCTCTGTGATGAAAGGAGGTACTGCCAGCACAGCTAGATGGAATTTTGTAAATAATTATATGTCATTTGTGAACATCAAACTGATTTATACAAAATGCATGGGTTAAAAATGTATTAAAATGATATGTTATACAAGATGCTGGTGTTACAAATGTTTTAGAACTGTGTCATGTGTATATCACACTGATTTGTACATACATTTGTGTTGAAAATGTATTTGTAAGGTGCTTGTGTTTGAAATGTATCCACAGTGTGCCTTACTGGAGAGAACAGAAATGTATATGCACTTTAGTAACTGTTTAAATGTATATGTTTAAACTGGAGGGTTAACCTCAATCCAGCAAACTTTAGAAAAATATCTGAAATTAAATCACTTCATAGGCTAGGCCATAAAGATGCTATCTCACCGGTTTCACTGCAGCCAGAGACAGAAAGTCTGTACTAGGAAGCTTTCTGTATTGTCCTTCGGGAGAACTAATTACTACTCTGGAAGCGTGGAGGTATGCAATTGTTTTATGACTTCCAGCACCTGCCAAAGATCTGAGAAAATAGCCCTTGTGTGTGTATTTTTACAGGTAGGTGCTAAGTCCTTCCAGTAATGGGGGTTTTGCATGGGCACTAGAAGTCAGATGACCAGAAGTGATGTCATTCTGTAATCTATCCCAGAAGTAATATTTTAGATATTATTTTGAGAAGTCTCTTAGTGAGACAGAGCCTTCTGTATTCTGTCTTGGGCCTGACAACAAGGACCATTCACCTTGCTCTGTTTAAGTTATTAGGGAACAGGGATTCCTTTAGATACAGTGAGGAATATAGTGAAGCTTAGTTTAGATATTGTTTTTCTAATTTGTCTGAGCCTGTCCTTCAATGTTATTTAAAATATTTCCTGTGATTTGAACTTTGATGTCACTGTGAATATATATTTAGTATTTTCTTGTTCTTTTATTATTTATTATTAAACATATTTAAACCTTTCATTGTGGCTGACCTTTGTAGAGATGTTTAAGTTTTGAGGGTACTTGCATATTTTATTTGGTGACAGTGTGTGGGCCACTCCTTATAGCCTTGCTCTTGGTCAAACTACCATTTGTATTAATGTTTAGTTCCCTCAGTATATTGGGTACCCTAGGAAGAGCCTTAAGGTAGCTGGCAGGGGTGTCTGATGGCAGTCATAACTACCTTTTAGTGTGGGCAGAAGGGGGCATAGCTATTAAACCTGTGCCAGCCTTTCAAGGTGTGTGTGTGTGTTTGTGTGTGTGTGTCAATCAAATCTCAAAGATTGTGTATGTATCAGCTACTCGGGCAGGAACACAAAGCACTGATTGGACAGAGAGGGTGCTGGAGGCCTTGGCTTGGGCATTCAGCTGAGATCTCAGCTCTATAGCTGTGCCAGTGGGGAGTCTTATTGGGGATCTGGAGAAAGTGGGAGATCCCAGGCCCGGACTGACTGGTCTCTGTGTGCTCTTAAGGGAAATTACACTTGATGCAGAGAGCTGCATCTGGAAATACTGTGTATGTACCTACTATCCTCCCAGTGAACATCCCCCACTGTTGCCAGTGGTGAGGATTGAGGCTGCTTGATTACTGGCCCAGAGGTGGAGGCTCGTCAAATTTGGTTTGCAGTGGTTGGATCACCACATCACTATTGGGATTCAGTGGTGTGGATGTTGAACTCCTGTAGCCTGCAAACAGTGGTCATTAAAGAAGGTGTTTGTACTCTCAAACAGCCGCACAGTAGACATTCATAGTGTCATATCACAATAGTTTTATTTATTATTTGTTAGCTGACTTAATCAGGGAGAGCAGGCAAGGATGTCAGCAGAGGATTATAGCAAGCTGACAAGAAGACAGTTGGCTATGTGCCAACCCAAAGGAATGGTGCATGCCAACCTGATTAAAGGGAAGAAAATTATTGCATCCTTAATCACAGCTGCATCACTGACCAACAACCAGGAAGACAACCAGACTGTCCTTGGGGATCTACAACTCTCAGAAAATGGACAGTTCAACTCAGAGGACTTAAAAATCCATCTGGAGACTTGAACTGGAGGCCAAGCATGTGGAATTAAAATCAGCAGAGAGACTGTGGGGTTTGGAGGGTGAAAATAAGGAGAAATAGATGGAATTAGAATCAGCAGAGAGACACGAGACATCTGGAAGGCAAAGAAAATGAGAGTCAGAGGCAACATGAAAAGGAAATGCTGACTCTTTACCAGGGTCATGGAGGTAATGGGGAAGGGAATAATTGTACCCCAGAAGCAATAAAGGTCAGTACACTTCTTCCTCAGTACCAAGAAGGTGATCATTTTGATAATTTTATTCATATGTTTGAAAGAGTATGCAAACAGTATAATGTTGACTGAGGGTTGTGGGTACATTTCCTCACCACCTTTACTCCATGGTAAAGCTGTAACTACTGTATGTTAAGTTGTCATTCTCGGCTTCATTCTTACTGGATGGGTTCGGAGCCGATCCTCGGCCCCGACTCGGCCTATACTATAGCTCGAGAGCTATTTTTACCGGCTCGAGGCAGCCCTATAACCCACAATACCATGCGCTAACTCCCCAGATCTCGTTTGCCGCGAGGTTGCCTTTTTTTACTGGCTCAGGTCAGTAAAGAGAATTTTTTTCTATAGAACTAATTTTCAGGTAGTTTTCCAGATAGATACCCTTTGTTAGGTCCCTATTGATTGTTTTATTCATTACAGCCCTTTTGTAGCCCTTCTTCCCTTCTTTAGTTAATTTTTATCTTTGGGCCTACGGGCTTTACCTTAGTTTTCCCCACCCCTTACTGTGTCTGTGTGTGGGTTTTAGTCAGTTCCCTTAACTTTTTTTCTAGTTTTAGGCTGAGTGTGTGTATGGACTGACTGTGATTACTGTGTTTTTTGCTGTTGTTAGGACTATGTCCAAAGACGCTAAGGTCTCGGGATTCAAGAAGTGTGACTCGTGCTGTCAGAAAATGTCTCTGACAGACGGTCACACTTCTTGTGTCTACTGCTTAGGGTCTTTACACCTGCAGGACTCTTGTTCCGTCTGTCACAGGTTTAGTTCAAGAGTCCTGCAGGAGTGTCGTAATAAGCTCATCTTAAGGAGCTTATTAAAGCCCGATGACTCCCCGTCCAAGTCTGGCTCGGGGAAGTCTTCAAAAAGTCTTCAAAAACCACCAAACCCTTGGCTCCAGCTTCTGAGTCGAGGGCTGGCATTATTGAGATGGCTTCAACATCGGTTCCAGTCGGATCCAAGGCGGGCAAAGTGGTATCTGCTCCGAAACCTGCATCGGAGCCGACCCCAGCTCGCAAGCGCTCTAAATCCCCCTCACTAAAATCCATCCGATCGGCTCCGAGATCACCTCTCCTATCAGAGCGGAGTCATAGGTCTCACTCATCTACGTCATCCAGGCTTTCTGACCACGACATTGAGAGGGTGGTCAGTAGGCTCATAAAATCTCAGGCACTAGCTCAAATGCTCCAAAGCCCGTCTCACCAGACTGGCTCCTTCGGTACCGCTATCGGTTCCTCCTCCGATTCACATCTCGAGTTCGGAGCCGGAGTTTGTCGGAACTGTAACCTTGCCCACGTCAGAGCCGATACTTCCACCTTCGGCTCCGGTGTCGTTGGCTCTGACCTCTTCATTGGTTCCGTCCGTGGAGAGGTCCGAGCGCCGGGACTCCACTGCCAGGAGCGGTTCGGGTCTCTTTGAAGCGGGGACTACCCTTGGTACCTGATAGGGGAGCCTTCGAGGTGATGAGGAGCGTGCTGGACCCAGTGTCCACTCCATGGTTAAGTTCTGCAGCTCCTCCCTCTACAGTGCCTGTTACGGTCTCTGGCCATCCTCCTGCATCTGACAGCAGAGATCCAAAGTGTAGGGTACCCACTTTGGGTGTCTCCTCCTCTTCCGAGGCCTCCCCTGAAGCTTCAGGGGAACCCCCTAGGAAAAGAAAGTGCAAGAGGAAGCACATAGACTCCCCCGAGTCTGTCACATCGGACACCGACTTGGATGAGTCGGAGGGTTCCCTAAGATCGTCTCTTTTTCAGACATCCTAGAGATCCTAAAACAGAGGGGAAATTGGTCCACTCTCAAACCCTCCGAGGATGAGTCAGTTTACCTTGACGCCTTTGGATCTCGCCCTTCCACCTCCTGGGTGTCTCCCCCTTTCGACCCACTAATGGAGGTAGTGGCTAGAAAGGCGTGGGCAGCTCATAATTCAATGGAACCTACCCCTAGGAGGCCCTCTAAATTTATTTCTGCACCAGAGGACAAATCCTTTCTCACCAAAGGTGTTTCAGTTGATGTTATGGTGGTAGTAGCAGCCACTAAGAAGGAATTGGCTGATCCTTCTGTACCTGATCATCCTCCTAACAAAGAGTCCAGGACTATGGACAGGTATGGCAAGCGGACATTTGCTTCAGCGACCTTTACTATGCGATCGCTGAACTATTTATGTAATTTCACCCGCCTTCAGAGAGACTTGCTCAAAGAACTGGGTGAAATTGTACAGGATCCTTCTGCTGCGGGGTATCAGGACAAGATGAACTCCCAGCTGGCCACCCTGAACTCCATTGTTAACTCCTCCATGCGGCATATCTCCTACACAGCCGATGGAGCGAGTAGGGCCGCAGGCACAGGTGTTGCGTTGAGACGTCACGCTTGGATGCGACTCTGTAACTTTGCCGATCCCTTCAAGGCGTCCTTCACCAACACCCCTTTGATGGTTCAGAATTGTTTGGACCTCAGGTGAAGAATACCCTCACCAGATGCGAGCAAGATGGTAAGACTCTCTCTGCCGTGGGAGTCCATTTTTCCACACCTTCTAGACCTTATCCTAAGGGGCAGAGGGGTGGAAAGATGTGGTTCCACAAACCACAGGGAGTCGTGCCTGCCGCACGTGGTGAATTTCCCCCCAGAGGCAGAGGGGGGAATAATAACAGATGCCGCCCCAGGGGCAGAGGGGGTCCACAGAACCAGGGTTCCAGGGAATCTTTCCCTGACCAACCCTTTCAGCATCCCTGAGAAGCTGCCCGACTGTCCACCTTCGGAGGCAGTCGGGGGAAGATTATCTCTGTACCCGGAAGCCTGGCAATCCCTCTCCCAAGACACATGGGTACAGAAGATCATATCCGAGGGTTACAAAATTCCCTTCACTTCCCCTCTGGTACAACCGCCAAGACCCCTACCATACGTACCACCCACACAAAGGGGTCAGGCACAGCTAGAAATTAAAAAGCTGTTACAAAAAAGAGTCATCCAGGCAGTCTCAGCAGATCAGCTAGGATCCGGAATCTACTCCAGATTCTTTTTGGTACCAAAAAAGACTGGAGACTGGAGACCCATTTTGGACCTCAGCAGATTGAACAACTCTGTTCAAAAGACAACATTTCAGATCGTAACACTGCAGTCCATTCTACCCTTTTTGGGCAGAGACAACTGGATGTGCTCGTTAGACCTCCAGGACGCGTACTATCATATAAAGATACACAGGCGCTCCAGGAGGTTTCTCCGCCCGCTGGGAGCCAGTCATTATCAGTTCAGAACCCTGCCCTTTGGTCTCACCACAGCCCCCCGGGTGTTCACCAAATGCTTGGCAGTGGTCATGGCTCACCTGAGACAAAAAGGATTCCAGGTGTTTCCATATCTAGACGACTGGCTCATTTCCGCTACCACCAAGCAGCATCTTATAATGGCCAGGGATTACACTATTCAACTTTGCAACAATCTAGGTATTTCTATAAATTTTGCAAAATCCTCCTTGTCACCTTGTCAATGTATAAACTTCATAGGCACCGTATTAAACACCACAGAAATGTCTGCAACATTACCACCTCAGAGAGTGACAGACATAAGGTGGAATGTTCAGTCCCTGTTTCAGTCCAACAGAGTTCAAGTCAAGCTAGTATTGAAAGCGTTAAGCCTCATGGCAGCGGCGATTCTTCTACTCCCATTAGCCCACTTCCACATGAGGCTCCTCCAGTGGATGCTGTTTTCTCAGTGGTCCTCTCAACAGCTCCCAATGACTCACAACATATTGATAACCCCATCATACAAAAGATACAAAACAGCACAAACTAGGAAAATGTATCTGGATTGAAAGCAATGGGGTAACGAAAAAGTAAGCAATCACAGGAAATAAAAAATTTAATGAAGCGCCCTGTGTGATATTACACAGACTTCCCCTCTTCAGACAATAAACAAAACAAAGGCAGCTTAAATAATACAGCAGCGCGGAATCGTCAATCAGGATGAATTACGTGAACTTTAAAACCATGGATAAAACCATGGATAAAACACAAACCACACACATTTATTAAAAACTAAATATCAGAAGATATAAGCCTGTCGCTAGTCAAAGAAGAGAACTACTGATTTCATAGGCCAGCAACAAACAGCCAACACACTGAGCAGTAGTTTATAATAAAATAAGCAATATATATTTTAAAAAAACTGAAAATATAAATAAACATAATAATTATTATCTAACGTGTATTTTTGTAACAGACCACACTGCATGATGCTATTTCATTTAAGACCCAATTCATTATAATTATTTGCTTCTAATTTGCCAACGCATTTTGGTGCTTCCAGTAATAAGTGTAAAGTCTAATATGTGCCCCATCAATCTTCAGCTAACCATATGCTGGCTGTAACTGCGCGCCATGCACCCGCCTCTCAACATTTTCATTTTCATCTTTACTCACTCTGGTCAATAATTGGGTTATTTCGATCCGATCAGCATGTGTTAATTGTTTTGCAACATAAAATCCTGTGCATTTTGGCATAGGGCTAAATCCGTCACAATTAGCAATGCAAGCTACATTACAACCCAATTTCTACCACCATTAATATTACCGGTAGTCATTTAAAAACATGCCTGGGTAAAATGTTACTTCATTATTTAAATATCTTATGGCCACCAGGGGTACGTCTCTGACCACGATCTGGCAGTTCGCGGCAGTTACTATATGAAGCTTATGTATTGTATCGTGCAGCTCCTATTATCTTTTCTCAATATTATTTTGTGCTGGCGTCGTTCCACCCAACAAATATTAATGTCCTTAAGTTGTCACCAGTTGAAGGCGGGAAGTAATCACAGAATTTGTTTAGATTTGTTAAATTGTATCAATTAAAAATAAGCTCAGTTTCACCTCTAAAAGTTTTACAAGTAGTAACGGCAGGTAATATTTCATCTTATCACTGTCTTAATCTTTTAAATAATACATTTTCTCCGCGGCCTAAATTGTTTAATGTTAAACTGGAAGCTCATTGCTAAAATTGCTTAAGTATGCTGGAGCATAAAAATTTCCCGGCCGCTAAAAAGTTGTTATATAGATGCTCCAGGCTTCCTATCCCTTAACTACTGGACCTTTTTGGTCGCTTAAAAGCTACTTACAGCAGTGAAATATTCGCAAAGGTGAAGGCGTAGCGTCTTATATCTATTGTCATACATATACACAACCAGTTTTTTTGCCAGGTGTTCAGAAAAGACCGTTATTACCTCTCAGTTGAAACTTCCGAGTATTTCAAAATAAAACTACCTCAGCGTTATACAGAGCAGAATACTATTTACTTCAAAGTAAGGGATTCTCTGTTCCCAAGATTTTGTGATACCAAAGATACAAGGAGACCTAGGAAATAAAGTGGTAAGAATACAATGTTGATCTTGATTAATTCTCGCCCTCAAATAACATTTCCTTAAAAAGTCCCATTAATCCTAATGAGTTTTATAATTAACTCAGATCCAATACTAATCATATAATGATCATTGGATCAAGTATCTGAAATCCTATCAAAATAATCAAAATGATCAAAAACTACAACCCTCCGCCTTTGTCAGGCTTACAAAGGCTCCTTAAAGACAGTGTCTATCTGCAAAGGTATAAATGTCAGTCCACCCCCAAGTCATTAATACCTGTTTTATAATGCAGATCTATGTGTCTTAAGTCAAGTTTTTTTTACTTCTCTTCCTTGAGGTTTGAGGGATGCAAAGGAGGGTTAAAACATGCTAGGGTTTTAGGTATCCCAGGGACATTATGACAAAAGAGACGCATGGGTGGATGCAGACTGAAGTCCACCTGGGAGCGACATCTTGATATCTATGATAGCATAAACTGGTAAAGATTTCTGTGTTGACAAGGAAGTGCCCCTTTGATAAAAAGTCAGCCAGTTCTAAAAGAATTTTAATCTGGAATAGTTATAGATTTTCTTCAGAATACGAGTTAATCCTTGAATCTCATTTCTTGAATGCCTCAACAGATCCCAACAATACTATTAATTGGAACTAAAACTACCAACCCATCAGGCAAAGTCAACCATAGTGGGAGCAAACATAACTGCACAAAAATCAAAATCTGAAAATACCTGTAGTTGAAAGTCTCATTTGCTGCTGATGCTCCTGGTATCTACCGCTCCTGAAAATAATGTTTCTGCTAAGTAAATGCCTTGATTGCTGTAAATTGTTCCTTTCTTTGGGATTGCAAGTGGGTTAAAGCGACAAGGAACACCTGTTAAGTTGACCCATGGTCGTAGCATTAGGAGTCGCAAACACAACATGACCAGTTCTGAGTATTCTCTAAACTCATGGTGACTTGATCCGCTAATGCCTCCCCACATGTTGAAATTCCCTGATATTATCAGATAACTTCATCTAGTTAACCATCTTAAAATCAAGAACTGCCATGGTGGAAATAAGAAAAATCAGCTTGTGAAGCAGGAAAAGGAGTGTTAGCCATGATTTTAAGTGGTGGCAAAACTGAGCAAAGATTAAGAGATCGATCTACAACAATGCATTGGGCAGGGGCCTCACTATGTAAAATATTGGAAGTAAACACATCATCCAGCATGCTCCCCACCAGTTTAAGTATATGGTTATTGAACAGGATGCATGACACTATTAGAGGAAAAGCTCGGTTTTATTACTGAAGTACCAGAACTGCGCTGGGTAAATTAGATTATATGCCTATGCCCTCAATGGGTCTTAAATGAAGGTTGCTCTATTAGCAGCCTCTCAAACCAAAGAACTCCTCCTCCGTATATGTCAAATATGAATCCCAATTTATAACAAGCTCTCCAGCCTATTATTGTGTCATTGCTTATTATATTTACACTACCCAAATAGTCCACCATTGTTGCTTAGGCTTAATTTACCTAAGGGATCTTCTAGTTCTTAGTTTTCCAAATCCAATTAAATATAATACTACTTGATTTAGTAACTAAGCGGTGTATGGTTTTAAATTTTATCCATGGTTTAAAGTTTGTTTGAAACATCTACCTACTCATCCCACTAGTGCTGCTGTATTATTTAAGCTGCCTAACGCGACACTATTAGATAGGAAGTCTGTGTAATATCACAGACCTAAAAACTGAGCATCATTCTTTATTTCCTGTGATTGCTGTGGTTTATGGTACTAATGAAGAGTTGCATTGTTTTGAATCCAGATACATTAAAACCTGGTTGCTTGTTTTGTATCTTTGTTTATATTGATTTATGATTTAATATTACTATGGGTTCTTCATAAATTATTTTCTATGCATTATAAGTAGTTGAAAGTTTGTGGTTTCCAGCACCAGCTACTTTATGCGCAGCTCTTAGTTTTTACTTATTCGGACCGTTATTTGAGAGGATTTTATTACTTCTACCCCAGGCTTCATAAATAGATGGTTAACAGCAGTTAGTGAAACTGCTTTTTGCTGGTTTTGTTTTCTTTTTTGACCGTCTGTTGCGGAGTGATTTACTAGGGGGCGCTGTTCAATCAGTATAACACTTTAGAAAATCGCTACCTATCAATGAAAACTGAATCTAGATGCACTTGAATTCTATAAACGGTCTTTGTTTGCCTAATTTCAGAGCCTTTTAACAGCGAGATTTTCTGCTACCAGATTGAGAGCATTGAAGCTCCCGACATCATTTTTTAATGTTAGGCTGACTTATTTGCATATTCACCGGGACCATTTACAGGAGATGGTTATTTAATCTTTTCCATGTTTTAAGGAACGCTTATTTTGACAGAACAAATCACCAACTGGAGGCTTCTTACTGTGTGATTCTACTGCCTAGCCTTAACTTATTTAAAGCTAGTGGCGTGGAGGATTGCGCAATACATCTAGTGGTCAGCAGTGATGGGCTCCAATATTAGACAATTGGTTGTCCGGAGACTTTGTGTTTTCTTGATACAGGCAAAAGCGGTGAAGCACGCACCTAACAACATACATCAATGTATAGCTTTTTAAATAATAATTTACTAGCGGACAAACTTAAAGCTTTTTGATAAAGCATACTTAAGCTTAAAAAAATTGAAATTGCATTCATCATATTTTAAATGAATGCATTTACTGTAATGTTATCCAAATTTAGAGTACCCACTCCAATAATAGAATTGGTGGGTTAGTGGAAGCACTGGAAGTTCCATAAAGAGCTGATCAACCACTGACAAACAAGGTTTGACCTTTTAAGACTACTGATTGGTTTTCCAGTGGGGCTCCAATTGCAGTTAAATGAAGAAATTACTGTGTGTGACAACTCCATTAAAGATCAAGGAGGAAAATACATCTACCGGGTTTGACTATAATAGAGAAGGAATAGCATCGACCAGTACCTTACTAAACTAAAGTTTAGTAAAAATTAGATAATTGAGCCTTATGACCAGGCGAAATTGGAGGGGTGGCTTATTTTTAACTGCCACAATTTTCTGGAATTCTTATGGCCTGAATGGTAATTTTCCTCCACAACAAACAAGAATGTCAAACCATCTGATAATATCAGAGAGCTTGACCTGACTGGGGAGGCATGGTTCTTTTAGGCGCTATTAAAAAAAAGCATTACTCAAAGTGGAGTACCGAGTTAAATGAAAGTCACGTTGGACAACTCCAGCTAGTTTGGCTCTTTAAGAACCCGTACAAATATGACTATAATAGATGTTTTAAGTAGCATCGACCAGTACTTATATCTAACATGGTTTTTAATAAAATTAAGAGGTGGAGGCATCAGGACTTGAGGCGTATCAATTAGAGGTTAGCTTATCCACCCCTGAGAGCATAAAAGATTAAGTGGAATGTACAAACCCATATTGAATAACCGCCCTACTTGTGAACTTGAGTCTAGGTTAGAATTTGCAGGTGAAATTTACTTCACTCACACTAACAACACAAAAAACTAATTTAATACTACCCGAGTAGGAAAGTTATATGGACATTATTATTATATTTGGAAATTGGAACTTTTTCTCCTCTCTAAATTTTAAAGAAACTGAAGAATAAACCTGAAGTTACATAACCCCATCATGCAAGAATCATTTCTCCTGGTGGATGGTTTCCCCTCAGCTTTTTCAGGGCAGACCCTTTGTTCTCCCCCCCAGTTGCCACGGTGACAACGGATGCCTCCCTGTTCGGGTGGGGGGGGGCACTATCAGGGCAGGACGGTCCAGGGCACATGGCAACAATTAGAACGCCACCTGCACATAAATGTCCTGGAGATGAGGGCGGTGCTTTTAACGTTGCAAGCCCTTTAGAGCTCTCTTTCCACAGGGACTATAGCAATTCAAATGGACAATATGTCTGTGGTGTGGTACATAAACAAGCAGGGTGGAACAAAGTCCTACCCCCTATGTTGAGAAGCACTCAGACTTTGGCAATGGGCGATTTCCTCTCAACGGTTTCTGATAGCAACGCACATCCCCGGGAAGTCCAACGTCATAGCGGACAGATTGAGCAGAACTATCCTCATGCCTCACGAGTGGTCTCTAAATCAAGCGGTAACAGACAGAATATTTCAGAAGTGGGGCCAGCCTTGCTGCGATCTTTTTGCAACTCCTCAAAACAGCAAGTGCCTCGACTTCTTCACACTCTTTCCTCTACCAGGCCATGCCCCCAGAGACGCTCTTATTCACGATTGGCCCCGGGGTCTTCTATATGCCTTTCCTCCCTTACCATTGATCCCGCAATTAATTCAGAAAGCAACCGCATTGAGATCCAAAATGATCCTCATTGCTCCGTTTTGGCCTCGACAAGTATGGTTTCCGTTCCTGCGCAGTTACCTACTGGATCAGCCTTGGCATCTGGAACCTCTTCCGGATCTGTTGACCCATTTCACGGGCAAGCTGCATCAGTCTCTTCATTCCCTCAACCTCACAGCTTGGTTGCACCACTTCCAGCCATAGCCAGGCTTCCACTTATTTCTCCTCCTGTCTGTGATATCATTCTGGCTTCCCATAAGTCCAATACTAGGAAGACGTATGCGAGTAAATGGAAGCGTTTTTCGCTCTGGGCACAAGCTAGGTCCTTAGATCCTTTCCATGCACCCATTCATAAGGTTCTAGACTTTCTGGCGGAACTCTTTCATTCAGTGTCATCGTCAGCCACTGTCAGGGTACAATTAGCGGCCATTGCTAATTTTCATGTGGGGCTCTCAGAAGCAAATATTATGTGCCACAAACTCTGTAAAGCCTTTCTCAAGGGCATCTTTTTGCTTAGACCTTCAGTTAAGGATCCGCCCCCACAATGGGATTTGAATTTGGTTCTAACCTCATTGATTCTGCCTCTCTTTTAACCTGCAGCCTCTTGCTCCCTCAAGCTTCTTTCTTGGAAAACTCTGTTTTTAGTAGCCATAACATCTGCCAGAAGGGTATTGGAACTTCAAGCCTTGTCTGTCCGTCCCCCTTATTTGGTCTTTCACAAAGACAGGGTAACTCTCAGAACAAATCCTTCCTTCCTACCGAAAGTGTCCTCTGAAGCAAATCTAAACCACTCCATTGACTTGCCTGTCTTCTTCCCAGACTATTCCAACAGGGCTGAACAGAAATTACATTCATTGGATGTTCATCGCCAACTACGGTATTATCTAGACAGGACAAAACAACTCAGAAAGTCAGACCAGCTCTTTCTCTCTTATGCTGCAGGAAGAAAGGGCTTCCAGTATCAAAGGTTACTCTCTCCAGATGGTTGACATCTATTATTACCTTTGTCTATGAGTTGAGACACAGGCATCTTCCATTTAGGCCTAAGGCTCATTCATCCAGGACACTGTCAACATCAACGGCCTTTCAAGCAAGGTTACCATTAGATGCCATATGTGCAGCAGCTACATGGGCTTCCCAACATACCTTTATTGCCCATTACAAACTTGATATAGCCTCCAGAAATAGAGCTGACTTTGGTTCCACTGTACTCGGGAGTCTGTTCCATTGAGCCACCCAGGACTAAGGTGCTAGGGACGCTGTCCCATCCAGCAAGAATGAAGGCGAGAATGACAACATTAAGAAGTTATGTTCTTACCATAACTTTCGATGTTAGTTGTCTTCTTCTCACCTTCTTTCTTGCGTCCCTCCCTCCTGCTCCCTAGCCTGGACAGACTTGAGGTCTCTGACTCCTTCCATTTCTTGAGATACAACATGTTACGGTTTCCTCGTATCTTTAGTGTTACTAGCAGGGAGTCCGTACTTGCAAATGAGGATTATAATAATATATTTATACTATGTCTTAGCTTCCAAACGAGATCTGGGGAGTTAGCGCATGGTATTGTGGGTTATAGGGCTGCCTCGAGCCGGTAGAAATAGCTCTCGAGCTATCCGAACCCATCCAGCAAGAAAGAAGGCGAGAAGAAGACAACTAACATGGAACATTATGGTAAGAACATAACTTCTTATTCTAAATCGTCTGATACTAATTGCATAAATTATAATACACTTAAAAATTGTTTATCAGAATGCTTTAAGTTAACACCTGACACTTATAGAAAAAGGTTTTGTGAGCATAGACACAAGGCAGATGAAAGTGTGTGTGATTATATTGCTGAGTTAGGCATTTGTTTTCATAGGTGGGTGAGTCAGTGTCAGGTCACCACATTTGAAGGGCTGGCAGACCTTTTGGTGAGAGAACAAGCCCTTAGCACTTTGCTTGAGGACATGAGAATTTGGTTGGCAGATAGGGAATGCAACACTGTGGATGAGTTGGCAAACTAAGAAGACCTATACCTAGCAAACAGGGCATAACTGCACAGGAAAGGCTGCACGTGGGTGTAAGGTAACCCTTGGTGAGCAGCCTAAACCACCCCAACACAGTCCGCCAGTAACAGGGGAAGCTACTAGTTCAGGTACATGGCCAGAATCAAGGGTTAAATGTTTTAAATGTAACCAGTGGGTCCAAGTAGCATATAGATGTCCACAGAGGCAAGGTGGGGGAGCAAAAGGTAGAGGAGCCAGCAAGTGGGAATAACAGAATACCAGTGTTAAGTTGTCTGGAGTCAACAAGGGCACCAAACTACCACAAGAGTTTATTTCCTATCTTAGTGGATGGGAAACAGGCCACTGCTAAGAGAGATACAGCCACTGGTGTAACCATTGTGAAGGCTACAATGGTTAAAGAGGTGCAGTACTTGCTTGGGTAGTCTACTCCAGTCAGTGCTTTAGGAGGGATCCAATTCCAGATACTTTTGGCTAGGGTTCACCTTGACTGGGAGGGTGGAAAAGGAAGCCAGCAAGTAGGTGTGTTTGCGGATATCCCTGCAGATGTCTTGGTAAGGAATTATTTTGATAATGCATTACCTTGTGTGCATGTAGTTACACACAGTCAGGCTTGAAGACAGGGATGTGGGTCTGTTAGCCAGGGGGGACCCAGACAGACCACACACTTGAAGCCAGGAATGGTGAGGTGGCTACTTCAGGGAGGGAGCTTACCCTGTAGTAGTGAGGCTGAAGGTGAGCCACAGCCGCTGGTGGGTACTGATGTTCCGGACTGCAAGGGCAGAGATGAGTAGTACTACCCAGGCTGACAGTGAGGCACTGCTGTCAGAGGATACCAGACTTCCTGTGGAAGGGGAGCTGGGAAAGGTTACAAAGAGAGAGTTGAGACAGGCTGAGCTATTAGACCTAACATTACAAGGCTTGACAGAGATAGCTAGGGAGGCACCTGATTCTCAAGGAAAAGGGGATTATATATAATGGAGAAAAGGGTTACTGTACAGAGAATGGACCCCTGAGAGTGGGCTAGAGGGTGAAAGAATGCAGCAGTTGGTAGTGCCCAGAGCCTACCATCTGGCACTTGTAGCCATAGCCCATGACTTTCCCTTTGCAGGTCATATGGGCATAAAGAGTACCAAGAAATGTATTATGCAGGGCTTTTATTGGCCTGGGATTGGAAGGGATGCAACAGGTTACTGCAGGACCTGTGAGCAGTGCCAAAAAGTAGGCAAGGCAGGAGACAAGGTCAAAACTCCTTTGATACCTTTGCCTGTGATTGAAGAGCCATTTCAGGGGGTAGTTATGGACATTGTGGCACCTTTGCGTACCCCATGTTCCACAGGGAAGAAGTATATCCTAGTGGTTGTAGATTATTCTACCAGATACCCTAAAGCAGTGGCTCTATCCTCCATTGAGGCCGAAAAGGTGGCAAATGCTTTTTAGAGATTTTCAGTAGTGTAGGTTTCCCAAAAGAAATACTGACTGACAGAGGTGCCAATTTCATGTCAGACCTGCTGGCGTATCTGTGGAAGCACTGTGGAGTGAAGCACCTAAAGACCACTCCCTACCACCCCCAGACTAATGGTCTTGTGGCAAGGTTAAACTCTACACTAAAGACCATGCTGCAGGCATTTGCAGACCAGTTTAAGAAAAAGTGGGACAAATATTTACCCCATCTGTTTGCTGACAGAGCAGTACCTCAGAAATCCACAGATTTCTCACCTTTTGAGTTGCTGTATGGGCAATAGGGTGAGGGAACCTCTGGATTTGATTAACGATGAGTGGGAGCGTGAGTGTAAATCCCTCTAGGAATCTGTTGTGACATATGTCCTAAACCTCAAGATAAGGCTCTGGGAACTCAAGGGCTTGGCTCAGGATAACCTGTCAGGAGCCCAACAGCAGAAAAAGGTTTGGTATGACAGGAATGCTCAAGCCAGAGAGTATGCTGTGGCGCAGCCGTTTATAGTTCTCATTCCTGTCAGACACAATAACCTGCAGGCAGCTTGGGAGGGACCCTTCAAAGTGGTAAGGAAAGTTAGTGCTGTTAACTACATGATAGAGCTGCTAGGCAGGATTTAGGGGTACAAATTGTACCATGTTAACACCATGAAACCTTGCCATGGTAAGGAGGCTCTGGTGCTAACCATTTGCAGTAGGAGGCAGGAGGAGTTTGAGGGGGATCTGTGGCTACAGAGAGCCAGCAAGCAAAATCCCAAATTACTATGGTGGAGCCTAGGGTTGCAGGCATATGATATCACAGCGCAGCACCACAGTGGGGTTAGCAATGCCAGTGAAGCTTAGATCTCAAGACAAGGTATGGGGTAATGTATTTCCAGATATTAAACTACTAAAGCACTGTTGAAAGGAGATGCCAAACACTGGTCAGTCCCAAAATAAATCCAAAAAGTTTAATGCATACGATGCACAATCAAAAAATAAATATAACGTTAAACGCTTATTGAAACACTACATTTTTCATCTAAAACTCAGACTTCATCAGACATCAATAAAACAATCCATTGATTAATTAAACATCAGTGTTTATAGGCAAACACTATTTCAAATTGTCCAATAAGGAACCAAAATCATGAATAATTAACCAAGGACTCCCCATTAGCCAGATACATTGATGTAAAATTAAAACCATTAATGATGAGAGGTACATCATTTTAAAAAATTCTTGGGAATTTCTGTATAATGTCAAAAGTCATATGTTTCAAAGTGACATAATTTTTGTAACTATAGATGTTGTGGACCTTTTTGGGTCCATTCCTCAAAGCATTGGACTTGAATGGTTTGAAGAGGCTATCAGATATTCGGGAGAATTGAAAGATAATGAGGTATATTTTGGTATTAATGGAAATTGTGCTAAAACATAATTATATATTTTTTCAAGGTGAATATTTTCAACAAATCAGTGGGGTAGCAATGGGGGCAAGATGTGCCCCAATTTTTTCCAATTTGGTTTTAAACACTTGGGAAGTAAGATTTATTTATAATAGTATATATAATGATTGTTGGCATTTATATAAGCGATTTTTAGATGACATAGTTATTTTATGGAAAGATAGTTATGAAAAATTGAATGAGTTTATAAATTATATCAATAGTACTACAGAATTTTTAAAATTCACTCGTAATCAGTTTTAAAGAAATAAATTATTTACATATTACATTAATTAAGGAAATTGACTGTTTTAAGTCTAAGGTGTATAGGAAAAATACCTTTTCTAACGGCTACTTACATTTTAGTAGCAGATACCCTGCCCATCAGAAAAAAAGTATAGTGAAGGGGTAGTTCGTGAGAATTTCCAGGATGACATCGGATGATTTTGATTTTGCTGAGGAGTGCAATTTTTTGATTCAGATGTTTTTAGAAAGGGGTTATCCTATAGAACCTTGCTCTAAAATATATGAAGAAGTAACTAAAGGCAGGATAGATAGATTTCAACCGATTTTAGGAAAGGAGCCTATTAAATTAAATAATATAGAATTACAAGATGGAATAGGTTCCAATATTACAATTCAGCATAATAAGAAGAAATTTAATAATGCTTTTATAATGGATTTTAGTGGTGATGCAACAGTAATCCAGAAAGTTTTCTTTAAAGAATGGGATCAATTTGCCAGAATTACTGATCTTGGCTGTAAAGAGAATGGACCACCAAAGATTATCTTTAGGAAGGGGCAGAATGTTAAGGATTGGTTTTCGGCACATTACAGGGTCAATAAAAGGGTAAATAAGATGCCAGGGACTTTTTCTTGTAAAATGTGTTCCCAATGCCCTTTGATGGTAAATTCCCATCAGGTTTATATTGAATCTAGAGGTAGGGAAATTATTGGCAAAACTTTTAGCACTTGTGATTCCTTTGGTGTGATATATATTGCTATATGTGAGATTTGCTCTAGTTTTTATATAGGGAAAACAGAGAGAAAAATTAGAAGAAGAATATACGAGCATATAAATGATATTAAAAATAAAAAAATCACCAATGCATTATATAGACATACTACTTCCTGTCCATTAGCTAAATATAAGTTTTTTGTGATTGAGGAAGTTCAGCAGGATGAGAGGGGTGGTCTTTGGGAAACCAGGATCGAATATAGGGAATTATACTGGCAAATTGTTTTGGAAACTAATAGATTTCCAGGACTTAATGATTATATTTCAGTTGCCCCTGTCCTTAAAATGGGGGCTGCTAGACTATAATAAAGTGAGTTTTCAGTCTTGGTTTATTTCACCAAGTTTTTAACATTTTGGAATTCATGTCTACGACATAATATTTAAATACAATATATAACATTTATTTCAATTGATCTATGAAATAATAGCATTTATATTTATATTTATTATATCTATGTATTATATGTTTACTTCCAAATTATAATTCAACATGTATTTTATTAATAGGATTTAAAGGTTTGATATTGGGTCTGATTTTAACAATTTTAACATTTATATATATATATATATATATATATATATATGTATATATATGTATATATATATATATATATATATATATATATATATATTATTTTCATATTATTTATTTAACTACAACATATATTTATAATAGCATATATTTATAGAAACAATTTTAGACATGTTGTGAATTTTCTGGTGGGACTTGTTATTTTGGTCCAAGGCCACTACAGGGGAGTGTTACTACACACATGGAAGTATTCCTACATATATTTTATTAGTGTATTTGAGTGTTTATTTATGGATCAAGTAAATTTGTATGGAGTTACATTTATTTACTTCATGACTTTTGATATATAACAATGTTTGCATAATCGTTCACCATATTGTATCATGTTTTTTCAAGTTAGATTGTATTAAGTTGGATGTTTCATTACTTAACACAAAGTGCTCCATTTCAGAGTTCTTGGTTAATTATTCATGATTTTGGTTCCTTACTGGACCATTTGAAATAGCGTTTGCCTATAAATACTGATGTTTAATTTATCAATGGATTGTTTTATTGATGTCTGATGAAGTCTGAGTTTTAGATGAAAAATGCAGTGTTTCAATAAGCATTTAACGTTATATTTATTTTTTGATTGTGCATCGTATTCATTAAACTTTTTGGATTTATTCTGGACCGGTGTTTGGCATCTCCTTTCAACAGTGCTTTAGTAGTTTATTGGTTTGTTTCACACTGTTTCTTCTATTTTTGTGGTATTTCCAGATATTCTCAACTCTCTCAAGCACTGTTTCTCAAGGAGCACTTGAAAAACTAGCCTGAGACTTCAGAGGTGGGGGGGGGGTGATGAAAGGAGGCACTGCCATCACAGCTAGCTGGAATTTTGTAAATATATGTCATCTGTGAATATCAAACTGATTTATACAAGATGTTTGTGTTACAAATGTATTAGACCTGTATGTCATGTGTATATCAAACTAATTTGTACAGACTTTTGTGTTGCCTTAATGGAGAGAACAGAAATGTACATGCACTATTGCAGCTGTTTAAATGTATGTGTTTTAATAGAGGAAGCTGGAGGGTTAACCTCAGTCCAGCAAACTTTAGAAAAACATCTGAAATTAAATCACTTTATAGGCTAAGCCATAAAGATGCTCTCTCACAGGTTTCAATGCAGCCAGAGACAGAAAGTCTGTACTAGGAAGCTTTCTGTATTGTCTTTGGGGTGAGCTCATTACTACTATGGAAGTGTGGAGGTATGCAATTGTTTTTTTGACTTCCAGCACCTGGAAAAGATGTGTGGATTTTTACAGGTGGGTGTTAAGTCCTGCCAGTTTCCAGCAATGGGGGCTTTGCATGGGAACTAGAAGTCAGTTGACCAGAAGTTATGTCATTCTGCAAGCTATCAAAGTAGTAATATTTTAGATATTATTTTGAGAAATCTCTTAGCGATTCAGAACATTCTGTATTCTGTCTTAGGCCTGACAACAACAAGAAGGACCATTCACCACATCGTCTGCCTTGCTCTGTTAAGCAAGTTATTAAGGAGTAGTGATTCCCTTAGATATAGTGAGGAATATAGTGAAGCTTAGTTTAGATATTGTTTATCTTTATTTGTCTGAGCCTGTCCTTCAGTGTTATTTTAAATATTTCCTGTGATTTGAACTCTGTCACTGTGAATATATATTTAGTATTTTTTGTTCTTTTATTATTTAATATATTTAAACCTTTCATTGTGGCTGATCTTTGTAGAAGTATTTAAATTTTGAGAGTTCTTGCATATTTATTTGGTGACACTGTGTGGGCCACTCCTAATAGCCTTGCTCTTTGTTAAACTACCATTTGTATTGATATTAATTTCACTCAGTATATTGGGTACCCTTGGAAGTGCCTTAAGGCAGCTGGCAGGAGTGTCTGGTGGCACTCATAACTACCTTATAGTCTGGGCAGAAGGCTGGCATAGCTATTAAACCTATGCCAGCCTTTCCCAGGTGTTTGTGTGTGTGTAAATCAAATCTCAAAGAGTGTGTGTGTGTCAGCTACTTGGGCAGGGACACAAAGCACTGTTTGGACAGAGTGGGTGCTGAAGGCCTTGGCTTGGACACTCAGTTGAGATCTCATCTCTATAGCTGTGCCAGTGGGGAGTCTTACTGGGGATCTGGAGAAAGAGGGAGAACCCAGCCCCAGACTGACTGTGGTCTCTGTGTCCTCTTAAGGGAAGTTTCACTTGATGTAGAGAGCCGCATCTGGAAATACTGTGTGTACCTGCTGTCCTCTTCATGAACATTTCCCATTGTTGCCAGCGGTGAGGATTGAGGCTCTTTGATTACTAGCCCAGAGGTGGAGGGTCATAGTAGTCTCTACCAGACTACACTGTGCTGCATGTATCTGTGAAAGTTGCTCTGACAATACTGATAATATGACTGGATACCATTATATCTGAACTTGTGGTCCACTTAGCACTGTTCCCTAGGGGTATTAAATTTGGTGTTAATTTAGTATTATAATGTCTAAATGGATGGAGTATGAACATACGTTTTGATAATAATAAAGTTACAGATTAAATTAAACTAAATTTTATAAGTTTTGAAGAAAATATGGTTGTAGAAATATGAAATCGAATGTTATTGTATTTTGTTTTGTTTAAATATGAACTGTGTCTTTTGTAGGGTTAAAATGGTTTATTGATTAATTGTTGAATGATGGGGGATGATTTAATTGTTTAATGAGCCTGCTGGGATTTGTATAAATGTTATCACGTTGTGGGGGTGAATTATTCCTAGAAGGCGAACTACTGAGGTATCAGAATTCTGCAATAAAGTGGTTTTATTGGGCATTTGTGCTGTGGCCATTTTATATTTCTGTGTATTAGTACTTTTTTTGTTTTTTTCATGTTTACCATGTAGCATGGCCCACAGAATTATAATTTTAACTGTTGTCAATCCATGAATTGTAAAAAATAAAAAAAATACTGAAGCTTTTCTCTGTGGGTCTCTGCTGGAAAAGGGCCTCTGCCCAGTCAGAGTAAGCTGGTCAACAAATGTCAAAATAAATAAATAAAATAAATAGATAAATAAAATATGTACTGTCTCTTCCACAGATAACAGATGTTGATGACTATAGCTGCGTTTACTTGTACCCTGTCTGTTCCAGTCTCCAAAATGTATTTATTTATATATTTTGTTGACCAGCTTAGTCCCTCTAAGCCAATTGCCTGTTCTCAGGGGATACCAGAGGTGATATAGGAGAATTTTGGCCTTGACACTAGGGCACTTTGCTGCTCTTCTAGGTCAGTAGGTGGCAGCAGATGTTTGAGATGAAAGACAATGAAGCTGTTGGAATGAGCATGGAGAATTTTGGAATGGAAGAAAAAGCCGTTTCTGTGGAGAATGGTGACACAAAAGTTGTTTGTGACTTCAGGGTGGTAGTACCAGTATTAATGTCAGTGGCAGAAGAAAATGAACCAGAAAAGGCAGGGCAATTTAGTGGAGTGGGGTACTTAAGAGGTTGCTTGAAGAATAAGAGGAGGGTAAAAGAGCTGAAACAGCAGTGAAGGAGAATGGGAGAGATGAAGAGGGAGCATATCTAGATGGTTGAGTAGGTGGTTTTAAGGGTATGTTCTGTATGAAGGCTGCAAGGATTGTGGAAAAAGAACAGGCAGAATAACAGAATGAAGAAGGTCAGTGCAAACTTCTCCCCCCCCTCCCCCCCAAAAGGTGAGATATCTATACCAGAGGATTGTAGCCCCCCAAACATCTCCAATGCCCAGGTGAGAAATGCTCTCTCCAAAGCAAAAAACACAGCATCCATGGGACCGGATGGTGTCCCCGGCTGTGTGCTCCACGAACTCAATGAGGAATTAAACCCGCAGTTAGGACAGCTGTTTAATCTTAGCCTCACCTCAGGATACGTACCCAAGGAGTGGCGCACGGCGACTGTGGTCCCACTTCACAAGGGCGGTGCCTCCACCGACCCTGGAAATTACCGTCCCATTAGCTTGACAAGCCTTATCTGCAAAGCCATGGAGAGGATCATAATGGAACTCATAAATAAAGACATAGGGAACTTGCAGACTTTGGATCCAACCCAGTTTGGCTTTGTCAAAGGCAGATCATGCCTTTTAAACTTGGTTGACTTTTTCGAGACAGTCACCAAGGCCATTGATCAGGGAAAGGCAGTCCATACAGCCTACCTTGACCTGGCAAAGGCCTTCGACACAATACCCCACTCAGGTATCATCGAAAAACTCATCAGCTTGAATGTAAACCCATACATCACAAGATGGGTTGCAAACTGGCTAAGTGACAGAACCCACAGGGTCAGAGTCGCTGGAGCCATGTCAGACTCAAAGCCTGTCACAAGTGGTGTCCCACAGGGCTCAGTCCTGGGCCCACTCTTGTTCGGCATCTACTTTTCTGAAGTACAAGCAAACGCAGGAGGGTTATGGCTGACAAAGTTTGCAGATGACTGCAAACTGGGCACCATAGTCGAAAACACATCTGACACAGATATCCTTCAGAAGGGCCTCACAGAAATGGATAACTGGTGCCAGAGCCATGGCCTAAAGTTAAATGCCAAGAAATGCATAGTCATACCCTTCGGGAAAAACAAGGTTACCCCTAGCTACCATATAGGTGGCAATCCACTGAGCACAGAAGAAGTCATCAGGGATCTGGGGACCCAGGTTGACAGTAGCCTTTCGTTTGACACTCATGTTGCTAAAGTAGTTAGGAAAACCTTCTACATTGCCCACCTGATCATGAAGGGATTCACATCTAGATCAAGGGAGGTCATCGTCCCCTGTACTCATCACTCATTAGACCTATGATTGAGTACAATGCCCCATTCAGAATGTATCTGACCCGACACCTGCAGCAGCTGGAAAGGCCCCAAAAGTTCCTCACCAAAAGGATAAAGGGTCTCAAAAATATGTCTTATGCTGCCTGACTGAAAGAACTCCAGCTCTATTCAGTCTCATACTGCTTGCTCAGAGGTGACCTGTGCCTGACATATAAGGCCATGTCAAACCCAGATTTGATGAATATGCTTCACCTCAAAAAATCTAGATCCCACAGAACCACAAGGGCGGGAGACTTAAACCTTGACACGGTTATTAATAGAACGTGCTGGAGGGACAGAATCATCACCCAGTGACTCCCTATGCTGTGGAACAAAATCCCGGTACATGTGAGGCAGAGCACCTCGCTGGCCTTGTTCAAGAGGAATCTTGACCAATGGATGGGAGATCGCAGATATACCCCAGGGATTACTTCAGTGTCACTGTTTGACAGAGGCACAGCAAAATAATAGGCATAGTTTTATTCAAACTAAAGGGGTGGCGAAAGCCAAATAACTATGGGCTAGGCTTATAAATGCCCTTGGGCAGATAGCCTAGTATGAACCTATGAACCTATGAAGAAGGACTTATGTAACAATGGCTGCAGTAATCAGAAGCAGGTACAAAACAAAGGAGAAAATATTCAGTGAGAGAATGTGGAACAAGAACCATCATTTATGAGAAGACTTGTGGTAAGAATTAAACAGAACATATTGAAGAAAAAGCTATTGACATGTACATTATGTTTGATAATATTTTTTCACCAGTAAGATTCAAAGTGACAAGACATTAGAGACATAATACATTTATACACTGAATCTTTTTGCAAAGTGACTTCTGAAACTTTTTTTTGTTAGAACAATTTATAAATGAATATGAAAAATGTTTTATAAGTCCTTGGAATGAGTATGTTTATCAGAACTTTTTAGTATGAAAGTTAAAAGAAGAATGTTGTTTAGTTTCCTAACCTTATATTTCTCCCCTCCCTTTCCTTTACAAAATAAAAAAAAAACTTTGCTAGAATCTCCCTGTGTTCTGTTAAACTGTAACAAAAAGATTTACACTTGTTTGCTACCTTTCCTGTAACTAGCCTAGTCCAGATACAGATTTGCTATATCCAGGACTGTTTGTAAGCTTCTGAGCCCCCCTAAGCCTGTCTGTGTTGGAGGGAAGCCTGCTAGCTTATTAGTGGGAGTGGTAAGCAGCACTAGGTAACCTATCTACCACATAAGGAGTGGTGTCTGGCCCAGAAATTGTAGTTATTGGCCGTTTGGTCAGTTTTTGCATCTCTCTGAACTTCCTGATTCTGCATTTGCACTTGTTACCCCTTATTTTAACTAGTCTAGTCCAGATACTGATTTGCTGTATCCAGGACTGTTTGTAAGCTCCTGAGCCCCCCAAGCCTTTCTGTGTTAGAGGGGAGCCTTCTAGCTTATCAGTGGGAGTGGTAAACACTAGTTAACCTATCTACCACATAAGGAGTGGTTTCTGGCCCATAAATTGTAGTTATTGGCCGTTTGGGCAATTTTTCCATCTCTCTCAACTTTCTGATTTAAAAGCCGCATTTGCACTTGTTTCTTTCTTGTAACTAGTCTACATCAGATACAGATTCTTGGTTTTAGCACTTGAATTTGCTTATTCGTGCTCAGCACTTGTTCAGAACTTGCTGTAAGCACTAAATAAGCTACAAATTACTACAGCACTTAACCTTCCTCGTTACCTAGAGGAAAACAGTTTTTGTACTTACTTTCCTCACTTGCTTAGAGAAAAACAGCTCTTGTACTTGATTTCCTCTCTTGTCTAGAGGAAAGTAGTTTTTTTATTCAGGCATATCCAAGGGACAGCTCCCAGTGATCTCTCCTGTCTATGTGATGAATCTGGGCATCTTGGGGCAACGTACAATTGCCTCATGTACACAGATAACCCTCTCCTCCTACCACCCAGCACTACAACTTGTGAGAGATGCACTTATCTAGCCAAATTGGAGGTAAAGCTCTGTCCATCCAAGACTGAACTTGACAGTCAGGAGGAGAAGGTAAACACTTGCACCACACCACACTCATCATATAGTCCCACTAAATCTACACCACCAAAATCCACACATAAAAACACAAAAACATTTGTGGAGGCTCTCAGTAAAAATCTGCTCAAGCAACAGAGACCTGCAAAGCAGAAACGCAATCAACCTCCACCCGCCAACACTACCCAAATGACACATAACCCACAGACTCAGTGTGCCACTCAGCCACAGCCCATAAGGCAAAACAACATACCCAATACAACAGTTATAGGTGACTCTATAGTCAGGCACACTGATGTCCATCTCACCAGGCTAAACGAGGAGAAGGTTACTGTCAGCTGCCTGTCGGGTGCCAGGATCCGGCACATAACCCATGCACTCAAGTCATTCCACAACAAGTACAAATATGACTCTGTCATTGTCAGTGGTGGTGTGAATGATCTGAAACGTACCTCACTGGACTACATGAAAAGAGACATGGAAGTGCTCTCTGATCTTGTAGCCCAGGCAGGTATGACCCTAGCCCTGAGTAGCATCCTGCCATCGCCCAGAATGATACAGCAGTAAAAGGACAAAATTATTGACTTCAGCAATTGGCTAAGCTTCTGGTGTCATTCTAAGGGGATCCAGTATCTGTCTGCCTGAGATGACATGGTCGACAGACTGCAGTGCTTTGCCAGAGATGGCCTGCACCTGTCAACCCTGGGATTCCGGATACTGCCTAAGGCTCTTGCCAACCCTATAGTGCCTTTTTTAGGCAAGTTTCAAATGACAAATTCACCACCGTAACAGGAACAGGCAAGCAAAAACTGAGGGTAATGCTACTCAATGCTAGAAGTCTAAATCTCAAAATACACTCCCTCGAGGCACTCCTTAAAATGGAGAACATTGATATCTGTGCAGTAACTGAGACCTGGTTCAAGGCTCCAGAGAGCACCCCTGCATTACCAGGCTATAACTCATACCACACTTTTCGGCCATCTAACCTTGACCGGAACACTAAAGGTGGTGGAATGTCCATATTCATTAAGGATATCCACAACTCCAGGCTAGTTGCTCAGCATAATGCATCCGAGGTTATCCAAGTGGAACTAACTTTGGGCAAAACTGCAATCCAAATTGTAGCTTGCTACAGATCCCCCACCATGCCCCAGGATTCCCACTCCTCTTTTCTTGATATACTAGAAAATATTAGGGTTCAACCAAACACCCTAATAATGGGCGATTTCAACTACCCCACCATTAACTGGGAAAACTACTCATGTACCAACTCCTTCACTCAACACTTTCTGTAATTCATAAATTCCAGTGCCGTGGATCAACTTATCCACACCCCCACCAGGGGCAACAATATCCTAGACCTAGTCATTACCAACATGAGTGACCGATGTTCCACACCTGAAGTCAGCTCTTCGTTGGTCAGATCCAACCATAAGCTAATCACCCTAGATATCCACATCCCACCCCCACCCCTTATTAAGGAAACCACGGTAAAACATTTCTCCAAAGCCAACTTCATCCTTCTTAAGACAGAAGTGACGAACTTCATGACATCCTTGCAGATGGACAATACAGTTACGACTGCTGAATCCTATGCAAATGCACTCTATAAGCACTTACACGAGTGCATGGATTGTGCTATTTTGAACAGAACCAAGATGCTATCCTCCAAAAAAGGAAGCCAATCTGGTGGTCCCCTGCCATAAAAAAACTCTACAACAGAAGGAAGAAACTGTTGCAAAAGAGAGTAAAATCCCATGAGTGGAGGAGCTCCCTGGTCAGCCTCAGTAAGAAGCTAAGATCCCTCATAAGATCCTCCAAAGCTAGCTATGAAAGCAAAATCGCCACTGATTCTAAGGACAAACAGTATTTTATAGCTATATCAGGAATCTCAATGGCAACACCCAGATCTGCTCTTAGTTTTACAGCACAATGGCACGAAAATTACAGAACCAACTGATATTGCCAACATCCTGGCAGATAGGTTCAGTGTAAACTTTACCCCCCTCTCACCCCCTAAAGGGCCCATATCTATACAGGAAGAATGCAGAGTCCCTGTAATCACAATTATACAGGTAAAAGCTGCACTCTCTAAAGCCAAAAACACAGCATCCATGGGACTGGACAATATCCCAGGCTGCGTTTTACATGAACTTCAGAATGAACTGGCTCCCCACCTAAGCACCATATTCAATCATAGCCTCACATCAGGATTTGTGCTCACTGAATGGCACACAGCAACAGTTATCCCACTCCATAAAGTGGGAGCTACCACTGATCCAGGGAACTATCGCCCCATTAGCCTGATGAGCCTGTTCTGTAAGGCCATGGAACGTATCATCATGGAACTCATAAACAAAGACATTGGTAATCTCCAAACTCTGGACCCCACCCAGTTTGGGTTTGTGAAAGGCAGATCATGCCTCCTGAACCTGATCGACCTTTTTGAGGCAGTCACCAAAGCTGTAGACGAGGGTAGGGTGGTTCACACAGCCTATCTTGACCTCGCCAAGGCTTTTGACACCCTCCCCCATTCTGGAATTATAAATAAACACACTAAACTAGGTATAAATCCGTACATCACAAGATGGGTTGCCAACTGGCTCACTGCCAGAACCCACACTGTAAAAGTTGCATACTCCAGATCTGACTTCAAACCAGTGACAAGTGGAGTACCACAGAGTTCAGTCCTGGGACCTCTCCTGTTTGGTATCTACTTCTCTGAAGTACAGGCTAACACAGAAGGTCTTTGGCTAATGAAGTTCGCAGATGACTGCAAACTAGGAGCCATAGTTGAGTCTCTAAATGATGTGGACATCCTACAGAAGGGCCTCACTGAGACAGATGCCTGGTGTCAGAGCCATGGACTCAAGCTCAATGCCAAAAAGTGCAATTGTCATCCCATTTGGTAAAAACTCTGTACCCATGAACTACTACATAGGCGGCAGTCTACTTAATGCCGAATGTGTGTTAAGAGGCCTTGGGACCCAGGTGGACAGTAGACTCTCCTTTGATAATTACATCGCCACAGTAGTCAGGAAATCCTTCTACGTGGCACACCTCATCACAAAAGGGTTCTCATCCAGGAAAAAAGAGGTCATTGTTCCCTCTACTCGACACTCATTAGACCCATTATAGAGTACAATGCCCCTTTTGGAATGTACCTCACAAGACATCTGCAGCAGCTGGAAAGGCCACAGAATTACCTCACAAAGAGGATTATTGGCCTCAAACTTATGCCCTACACTGACCATCTCAAAAAAACTCCAGCTTTACTCCATAGCATATCGCCTACTCCGAGGTGATCTTTGCCTAACATATAAAGCTATGTCCAACCCAGAGCTGTTGGACATGCTGCACCTAAAGAAATCCCAATCCCTCCGAGCTACACGCTCTAGCGACCTAAACCTTGTCACCACAATAAACAGGACATGCTGGAGGGATAGATTCCTGTCCCAGAGACTTTCCATACTCTGGAACAAGCTACCCATCTATGTCAAGCAAAGTTCCTCATTAGCACTCTTCAAGAAAAATCTTGATGAGTGGATGGGAAATAGGATATACACACCGGGGATAACTTCTGTGGCTCTGCTCAACAGGGGTACAGGAAAATATCTTTCTTGGGTGACGTAAGTCAGGGAACCTTGTTGGCTAGGCTTACTTAGGCCGTTGGGCCAATAGCTTAGTACCTACCTATGAACCTATGGTGTAGTTAGATCTTTAGACAGACCTAGGTGAAAATGAATTGAAAATATATTATTTTAAAAGTATGTCATAAAGTGTATCAGATAAAAAAAGTGTTGCATCAAAGAAAATTGTAGATAGTGCTAGGGTGGTTAGGGTAACTCTGAATGTAAAAGAGGGCAACATGCAACCTGTATCTATCGTAATGATGAATGGCAAGAAAGGGGATTTAAAATGCCGGGGACAACATAAAGCATTTTTTGTAGTGATACATCACATCTTATACAGAATCATAACAAAAGGCAATGTGACCAATGTATAGATTATGGTCATTTGAGGAAAAATTGTAGGAAATATGAGGGAGATTTTAAGTTTGATATAATAAGAGTTTTAAGAGAGGATAGTGAACAAATGAAAAGGGACATGCAGAAGTAAGGGAGCAAGGTGAAGAACTGAAGCATATTGGGGAAAATAGGTTGATGAAACAGAAAATAATGCAAACAATGGACTATGGTAAGAAGGAAATTTGAATATAGAAGGAGACAATATAAGGAAAGAAGAGAGAAAGAGGTTTTGATGGAAAATAAATATGATGTACTTTACACTAAGGAAGAAGAAGAAGGGGAAATGTGTGGTAATTCAGGAATTTAGGTAATGAAGTCTATGGGGACAGGTATGGAGAAGAAAAAGATAAATGATAATAAAAAGATGCAAAAAGGAGAGGTTAATATTAAAGTGGTGTCAAGTATAAATAACAAAGAAAGATGTGAGAAGAATGGTAGTGTTTGAATGGTATAAACAGTTGATGCAGATGTAACTTATTTATTTATTTATTTTACATTTGCTAGCTGGGTTAGTCCAGCTGAGCATTAGCTTGTTTTCAGTGGAGACCCGAGGAGAAAAGCTCCGCAATTTGCAGGATATAAGGAGTGTAGAGAAAAATAAAAGGGAAGAGTCTGAATTAATGTTGAGAAAAAATGTTATGCAGAAAAGAGTGAAGAATGTATGCTCTGGGACTGCGCTTAATATTAAAGTGGTGTCATTAAGTATAAATAACATAAAGAACGATGTGAGAAGAATGGTAGTGTTTGAATGGTATAAACAGTTGCTGCAGATGTAACTTTTGCAGGATATAAGGTGTGTAGAGAAAAATAAAAGAGAAGAGTCTGAATTAATGTTTAGAAAATATGTTATGCAGAAAAGAGTGAAGAATGTATGCTCTGGGACTGCGCTACTTGTTAAAAATAAAGATGCTAAAATAATGGATGTGATAATAGTGTAAGCAAGTAGGGCGTCAGTATGTGACTTAAGGGGAAAATAAGCCAATGAGATTAATTGTGTTATATGCATATACAAATGTTGCTGAAAGAAAAAAAAAGATGTTTGAAAAGATAATTAGTAACTATTAACTTTTTTAATTATATTAGATAACATTAATTGTAATTTAAGGGAAAAAAGCAAAATAACATAAGATATTAAAATAAAAGAAGCAATGAAAATGGCAGATTAAGGCTAGTAAAAGGAAGATAATTTACCTACAAGGTGAGGACTTTAAGGACAGAACTAGATTATGGAATATGTTTAGAAGATATGAAAACAATTAAAAGGGATGGGTTGGCATAATGTTAATATGTTAACCTCACAGATATATGGTACAAGGTTTGATTCTGACTTATAAATATTGGAAAGACTTGTCACAGTCAGCAGAGTGATAACCTAGTATTTACCTTTGAAGCTATAAACCTATAAAAGATGAAGAAACAGTGCAGTTTTTTCTGATAATAGAGTAATATGGTCAGTTATAGGTGAAAATAAAGATATAATAAAGGAAGGAAAATGGATAAAAAAGTTAACAGGAAATAAGCTAAATACAGGATATTTATAAAAAAAGATAGTTATGGAAGGAATATCTAACAGTGAAACAATTTTGCATGAATGTAATGGTGACTGATATATAAAGAAAAAATATAAACAAATTATATTCAGGCAGAGGAAATTGAGAGGAGAAAAGAAAGATATAAATGAGTGACGAAAGGAAACCTTAGAAAAAATATTGGAACAGTGAAGTAGAAGTAATAAGAAGAGGAAAGAAATTGATGTGAGTATAATGATATAATAATTATATCAAATTATAAATTATAATAATGATATCAAATTAAATGAACTCAGATTATATGAGGATAATGAGGAGAACATCAAAATTATTGTTGAGAGTTTTTTTTTGAAAGGAAAAAAGAACATTTTTTTTAGGTAAAGTAGTGAAATGTATGAGATGAAAATGGAGTTCAGGAAAAACAGATGGAGAATTAAAATATAATCAGGAGGAGCTAATTAGTATTGTGGAGGAATATACAAGACAGGTGTATAAAAAGAATCAGGTGGAAAGATGAACATGGAAAGTGACAAAATTAAGAAACGAGATAAATGAAGATGAAATGTCAAGAAAGGAATTAGTAGAAGTGATAAATGGGGGGAAGGAGGAATCTTCACCTGGACCAGATGATTTTGGGTACAGTTGTTATAATGTAATGATACAGGCAGAGATGCAGGGGATTTTTGAAGTAATAAAGAGGGTGGATCGACGAATGAATAAAAAGGTAAGAAATTTGTAAAGGCATCATGATGTTTATATGAAAAAAAATGAAACGGAAGACATAAGAATTGGTGGCCAGTACCACTGGGGAATGCAGATTATATAATCTTTATGTAATTATTCAAAAAATGATGATAGATGTTTTGGATGTATCAATAAGTGAATATTTATTGTGGTAGAAAAAGAAATGTAAGTGAGATACTTATGATAATAAAAAGGTAGTAGAAAATATAGGAAATGGCAAACATGAAGGAAGAATAGTTCCATATGACAAAAGCCATTTACTATATAAATCATAAGGACATGTAGAATATTTCCAAAAAGTATGGTATAGGAAAGAATACGTTAACAGTTATTAAATCAATTTATGAAGAATCTTGATATCAGTAATAGTGATTGACTGATTAGGAAAATGATTAAGATAGACTGGGGAGTGTCTCTTTATAATGGTAATGAATGCAGTCATAACTTGTGGGCATGGCTGAGGAAAAGCAAGAAGGAAAAATAACAATGGAATAGAACTGCCATTAATGATTTAATATTAACAGAAAAATATTAATAATAAAGTATGGATGAAATAAGTAATTATAAGAACAGAAGCACAGTTTGGGAAAGTAGGTTTATTTCTTAATTAAACCAAAACGTAAAGCATTTGAGGAAGTAGTGCATATAGGGGAATTTATTTTACAAGAAATGAGGTTAGTTTTATTAGGTGTGAGATATGGAAACTATATAATTGAAAAATAGAGAAAGATTGCTGAAACAAATAACAAAATTGACACGGTGATAGAAGGTATTCCAATTTTTAAAAATTATGTAAATTAAATACATGTGAAATTAGCTTGTTTAGGTCGTGTATATATGTTTCTGAATTGCATGGAAAGATAGTTATGAGAATTTTCTTTTCTAATTATGGAGATCAAGATTAAATCAAGTGAAAAGAAAAACAGTATATAGTAAGAAAAAATAGGGAGCATAATTATATTTTCCCTTTTTGGTTTTGATGTACTTATCGGTGGTGATGCTGCGGTAGCGTTGTCGCCTCACAGAAAGACGTCCTGTTCGATTCTCAGCTAAAGTGTCTTCTGTGTGGAGACGTGCGTGAATGGGCGTACCTTCGTTGAAGGTTGTGCGTCAGAGCTGGCAACTCGGTACGTAAAAATCTACTGCCAATCATTAGCGGACTGGAGTTCCGCTGTGGCGACCCCTAACCAGGAAAAGCCGAAAGATACAACAACATCATTGTGGATATTAAAATGGAAAATAAAAAAAGTAATACAATAATAGGAATGCTTTGTTTAAAAATTATGATTATGTGTAGGAAGAAATAAAATACAAGAAAAGAAAAGCAGAATGTTAAAATATGGAAGGTAACAAATATAAAAAGAAGATAAAGATATAGAAAATTGGACAGAATGATGTGAAAACAGATAGGCAAGTTTGGAACAAAAATAATGAACAAAACATGCTTTGTATTTCAATGGGAAAGTGTAGGAAAGGATATTTAAGATCCAATTAAAAAAGACAGAGTAAAAATGTGTATGATGTGAACAAACAGCTAATAGGTCCTTTCTGTAGGATGGACAAAGAACAGAACGATGTTATTTACTTTGTTACAACATTTTGCTGTTTCAGCTCTGAAATTGTACAGCAAATAAAGTATTATTGGAACTATCTGTGTTCTTGAAAAATGTGTCCACATGGCTTAATGAGAAACTGGGAATCTCTTATAGAAGAGGTAAAAATACACAGAATTTTATAGTGAAAGGAAGGTTCTATATTCCATCTATGAACTTAAGTTACAGACCAACAATAAGGGGCACTTCCATCTGTGGTAAATGTAAAGCCTGTAAATTTGTGGTAAGAAGTTTTTTGAAGATTAATAATATTCCCTTTGAAACATGGAACAACTTTACTTGTGACACTGAGGGTGTCATTTACGCCCTCAGATGTCCCTGTAACCAGTTTTACATTGGGGAGACCAAAAGGACATTTAAAGTTAGGTTGTTAGAGCACATAAGAGACATCAACAATAAAAAGAAGGAAAGCTCTGTAGCAGTACATTTTGAAAAATTCCATCAAGGGACAGTTTTAGAAAAGGTTAATGCGTCTTGTTTTGATGCATCTCTCCTTAAAAACAGTTTTATTCAAAGGATCAGTATATATTTTTAAGTTTAACACTTTGTACCCTAATGGGTTAAATGAAGAGCTAAATTGGAGAATGTTGATTTAAATATATAATTGATTGATTGTTAATTGATTATGGTACTTTAAGCAAGCTGTGTATTATGTTTTTTACTCCTTGAAAGCTTCTTTGCCGAGACGTCAGAGACAGAGATTTTACAATAAAGAAGTTTTCGATCTACTGGCTGGTTGTATTTTTACTGTTTTTCTGCTTTTGGTGGTTTTCATAAAAAAGACAGAGTGTTGAAATGTTTTTTGGGAGGATTTTTTATGGAGGCATATGTTAGATAAATTATGTGTAAAAGGAAATATGAGATACAAGGTAGTTGAAAGGATCATAACGTGTAAAGATGAAGAAACACTACAGCTTTGTTTTTTAATCTGTAAAAGAAGTAAAGGTTTTTAGAATGCTTTGAGAAAGACTTATAAATGGAAAGGACTTGAAAATATGTACACGAATATTATATTATTTGGGAACTACAGAGAAAGGAGTTAAGAAACAGATAACTGAGGTGGCAATCTGTGAAGAATATTAAGGTGTATATAATGAGAAGGTGTATGATATGGTATAAGAAATGTGTTAATGTTCTACAGAATATGTAGGAACAAATTAACTCCTACTCTTGCTGTAGGGTGCGTGCTTGAGCTGATATGGAGGAGGGGGAAGCTTTGCTCCCATAGCTGGAGGTTGGTGGTGCAAGTGCTGACAAATATTTCAGTGAAATTGAGCAGAAAATGCTTACATATCAGCAAGTTCTAATTGTAGAAATGCAGTCTGATGGATTGCAGAATGAGTAATTAGTTTGTTTGCTCGAAGAGCCTGAGACAGATTATGATAACGTAGTATGGTCACAGACAATGAAACAGTTTGCTGATTTGGATGGGAAATAACTTATAAAAGCAGCTGAAAGAAGTCTGTTGGACTCTTTAGAGAGTGGCACAGGTAATCAACAAAGTGAGCAAGGAGGAAATGAAAATAAGGAGACATTCATCATTCCTACTGCCTTAGTGGCATTTTGGGTAACTTAGCACTGGCCAGCTTTCAAAAGGTCCGACTCCCCTCCTCCTCTCTCTCATCCTCTGACAGCTGATGGGCTGAGCATACTGTGAGAGGGAAGGCTTCAGCTGTCACACAAGGTGAGTGTTCACTCTTTTTCTTCCAAAGAAGGAAGTCCTCTGACTTTTCCCAGGTTCCAGTACTGATTTTTCTGGCTTACTGTTCAAATAAGCCCCATGTGGGGCCTCCTGCCTACCATTCCATTATTAGATTTATTAGTCCCTTTCTATTTTTATGTTTACTTAAAAAAATATTTACTTTAATATTTTATTTCTATCAGTGTTTTTGGTAATTCCTATGGGAATTTCTACTTGTAGCAGTGTTTATTTGGCATCTCTCTTTGACAAATACTTTGTTTGCTGTTTCTAATTAAACTTTCAGTATTTCTGTCAGAACTGCAATGTGTATCTGTGCTATTAGACACTAGGGGCAGTCTCATGCAGGTAGAACCACAAATGAATTGTACCATTCTTTACTGTTATTTTTCTGCTTTATTTCCATCTTTTAACAGGAAAATATTGCATAACTTCAAATGTGAAGTTGCTCTATCTCACCGTTCATTCTTACAGATGGGTTTGGAGCCAATCCTCGGCTCCGAGCTGGCCAACTACAAAGCTCAAGGTCTTCAGACAGCTTGAGACCAAGTCTGTATCCCAGATGCACCTTAAGTTACCTCAGATCTAGTTTGCCTCTGAAACAGATTGGAGGTTTCCTCACAGCTCGGGCCAGTATAATATTTTTCTAGAAAAAATGTAGCTTTAATAATACTTTTCAATTTAATAACGTTTAATATTTTGTTGAAATAGTGTTTAGCTTAAATTGTGATAGTTCCTTATAGTCTTTTTGGCCTTCGTTTATATAGGCCTTTAATATGTCCCTTCCCTTTCTTTGGTATGCCTTTTTATAGATTAGAAGAGGATTTAATAGTTTAGAAGTGTGTTTTAGTAGACATTTATAGGCTTTAGAGTGTGTTTCTACAACATTAATAGTTAGTTCATATTTAACTTTATAGAGCCCATTTGTTTTTTTAAGTGCTGCTTACTATTTAAAATTCTACAGTGTTGTTTGAATTTGTTGAACGTGTGTGTGTGTGTGTGTGCGTGCGTGCGTGTGTGTGTGTGTGTGTGTGTGTGTGTGTGTGTGTGTGCGCGCGTTTGCGTGTGTGTTTTTTGATTATACCTTTAATACAGGTTTTCTTGTGTGCATTTAAATATTTTCCATGGCTGACCGGGATAAGGAGAAACAACCCAAGTCTGGGTTTAAAAAATGTCCAAAGTGTGGACAAAAAATGTCTGTGACAGATGGTCATGTTAATTGTGTTTATTGTTTGGGTGCTTTGCTTGCAAGAGAGTTGCTCCATCTGCCATTCCTTTAGTAGCCGTGTACTTCATGAAAGGAAAAGAAGGTTAATTGATAGAGGACTATTAAAATCATCCTTTCAAGATTCTTTGGGTGACCATGATAAAGTTAGCAAATCTCCCATATTTTCCAAGTCCTCTAAGCCTTCATCATCGGATTCGACAAAATCAAAAAAACCTTTGACATCACCTACACAGCCTTCGAAGTCGAGTGTCTTATCTTTTCGGAGCCGATCCTCAATCCTGGAACCGGTTTCCGCAGTACTGAAGTCACCAGTCCTACAATCGGTACCACCCTCTATCCATTAATCTCGATCCTCGATAAGCCTATCTGATTTGGATGTGGATCATGTGGTGCAGTTGTTACAGGCACCGGCATTTGCAAAATTTTTATCGATTCCGAACCAAGTGGTTTTGGAACCGAAAACTGTTCCTCCATCTACTTCTTTTCCTCCTCCGAGCCATACCAGTCCGTCGGAGCCAGAAGAGCTGAACTTTATGATTGTGGAGCCTTCGGAACCAACGCCTGCTCCAGTGCCATCAGTTCCAATTACTCAGACTTCCTCGGTGCCCATTGAGGAGTCTAGGAGTCAACACTTGCTGGTCGGGTCTGGGGAGGATAGTCGGACGGACCTGTCTGTTCCGACTTTACCTCTTGGGGCTTCAGCTTGGATGAGTTTGGCTCCTACGTCTGGATCGGAGCCCACTGTTCCGGTGCCAAGGGAATCATCTGTTTCTTCAGATTCAGCGGTTTCTTCTCACTGGAGCAGAGGTGCTTTTGAGGCCATGAGGAGAGTAATGTCCCCCAGGGCATCCACAACTTCAAGACCAACTACCTCTTCCCCAAAAGCACCTGTCTCTACTTCTGCCTCACAGATACCTTTGAAGTGTACAGACCCTGAGCCTCAGGAAGCCCCACTGGGTGGTCCCTGCTCTTTCGAGACTTCACCAGAAGCTCCCACTGATGAGGTTCCCAGGAAGAGAATTTACAAGAGGAAGCATCTACCCTCCCCGCAGGAGTCTCTCACATCTGATACTGACTTAGATGAATCAGAAGGGTCCCCACGGTCCCCCTCTGAAGATATCTCATTTGCAGATATAGGTTCATAGGTAAGTACTAGGCTATCTGCCCGAGGGCATCTATAAGCCTAGCAAGAATGTGTTGGCTTTCGCTGCATCCTTAGATTAGTTCCCTGTGCCTCGGTCCAGTAGAGACATTAGTTCCCTGTACCTCTGACCAGCAAAGCCACTGCAGTGATCCCTGGGGTAAATTTTCGGTTTCCCATCCACTCAAGGTTTCTCTTGAAGAGTGTTAGTGAGGGGCTCTGCCTAATGTAGATTGGAATCCTGTTCTAAAGCATGGGTAGTCTCTGGGCAGGAATCTATCCCTCCAGCATGTCCTATTTATCATTGTGCTGAGGTTTAGATCCCTAGAGTGTGTGGCTCTTGAGGATTTGTTTTTTTTAGGTGGAGCATGTCCATCAGTTCTGGGTTGGACATGGCCTTGTATGTCAGGCAGAGATCACCTCTGAGTAAGCAGTATGCAACTGAGTACAGCTGGAGTTTCTTCATTTGGGCTGCATAGGACATATGTTTGAGGCCAGTAATCCTCTTGGTGAGGTGCTTCTGTGGTCTTTCCAGCTGTTGCAGGTGTCTTGTAAAGTACATCCCAAATGGGGCATTGTACTATATGATGGGTCTGATGAATGATGAGTAGAGGGGCACAATAACCTCTTTTGTTCTAGATGCGAACCCTTTTGTGATTAGGTGGGCCACATAGAAGTATTTTCTAACCACCTTGGAAATATGATTATCAAAGGAGAGATTACTATCTACTTGAGTCCCCAGATCCTTTATTACATTTTCTGTATTTAGGGGACTACCACGTATGTGGTAGTTTGTGGGTACTTTTTGGCATTTAGCTTGAGGCCATGATTTTGACACCAGGTATCCGTCTCAGTGAGACCCTTCTGGAGGATGTCTGTATCAGCTGGAGAGTCAATTATGGCCCCCAGTTTGTAGTCGTCTGCGAACTTGGTCAACCATATTCCTCCTGTGCTTGCCTGTACCTCTGAGACATATATACCGAACAGGAGGGGTCCCAGGGCTGAGCCCTAGGGGACGCCACTTGTAACTGGTTTAGAGTTGGACCTAGAGCCTGCAACTCTCACCATGTGGGTACTATCCATGAGCCAATGGGCAACCCATCTCGTGACGTAGGGGTTTATGTTCAGGCTGGTGAGCTTGTCTATAAAACCAGAATGGGGAATGGTGTTGAAAGCCTTTGCGAGGTCTAGGTAGTCTGTGTGGACCTCCTTTCCCTCGTCTAAAGCCTTGGCAACTGTCTCAAAGATATATTGGAAATCCTTAAGTAGAGGGGTGGCTGGAAGCCCACCAACCCTACTGAAGATGAGTCGGTCCTCCTGAAAGCTTTTGGGTCTCAGCCCTCCACCTCTTGGGTGTCTCCACCCTTCGATGAGCTTATGGAGCTGGTCTCACGAAGGGTGTGGGAGTCTCTGGACACCATGGAACCTGTCCCTAGGAGGCCCATAAATTTATTTCTGCCCCCTCATGATAAGACCTTTCTCATTAAGGGAGTGCCTGTTGATGCCATGGTGGTGGCGGCAGCCACCAAAAAGAAGATGTTGGAAACTTCTTCCTCTATCCATCCTACAAACAGAGACTCTAGGATCATGGATAGATATGGAAGCACATATATAGTTCAGTGACTTTTGCCATGTGTTCACTGAACTACCTTACACATTTCACAAAACTGCAAAGAAACCTCCTAAAAGAGCTTGGAGATACTTTACAGGGTATGATAGATGAGGGACCTACAGACAAGGTTGCGTCCCAAGCTTGCTACCCTTAATTCCATAGTAAACTCTTCTATGTGTCTGATTTCATATGCAGCTGATGGAACGAGTAGGACGGCAAGTCCAGGAATTGCTCTTAGGAGATGCTCCTGGATGCGCTTAAGTTCCTTTGCAGAGCCCTTTAAGTCATCTTTTGTCGACAACCCTTTTGATGGCTCATCTCTTTTCGGGCCCAAAGTTAAGGAAACGCTGTCCAGGTGTGAGCAGGAAGGAAAGACTCTGTCTGCCATTGGAGTCTGTTTTTCCAGCCCTACTAGATCCTACCCCAAGGGTCAAAAGGGAGGAAAGATGTGGTTCCAAAAAGCCCAAGGAACCTTTCTGGACACACGTGGTGAACCCCCCCTCCAGGGACAGAGGAGGGGGCAGTAATGGAAGACGTCACCCTCTTGGCAGAGGGGGTCTGCAAAACCAGGACGACAGAGACCAATTCTTTGGGAAGCCCTACCAGCGCTCCTGAAAGGAGGCCCGACTATCCTACTCTGGAGGCAGTTGAGGGGAGTCACTTATCTTTGTATCCAGACACCTGGCTAAAAATAACAGATGACAACAGGGTACAAAGCATAATTTCCAGAGGATATTTTATTCTCTTCATCACTCCTCCCCCCTTGATAATTAAAATCCTGGATGTTCCACCCAGTTACAGGGAACAAGCAACAGTAGAGGTCCAAACGTTGCTAGAAAAAGAGTCATCCAACCAGTCCCAGCAGACCAGATAGAGTCCGGAACTCACTCAAGATTCTTTTTAGTTCCAAAAAAGACAGGGGACTGGAGACTAAACAGATCTGTCAAGAAGGAGAAGTTCCAGATGGTCACACTACAGTCGATACTTCCCTTCTTAGGGAAAGACAATTGGATGTACTCGATAGAGCTCCAGGATGCATACTACCATATAAAAATGGCCAGACCATCCAGGGATCATCTGCACTTCCGGCTGGGAGCCAATCACTACCAGTTTCGCGCCCTTTGGTCTCACTACAGCCCCCAGAGTGTTCACTAAATGTATGGCAGTGGTCATGGCTCACCTGAACCATTTGGGATTCCAGGTGTTTCCGTACTTAGAAGATTGGCTTCTCACCGCCACCACCAGGCATCAGTTGATACAAGCCAGGGAGAACACACTTGCTCTTTGCAATCAACTGGGGATTACCATAAACTCAGAAGAATCTGCCTTGTTGCCATTGCAACATATAGTTTTTATCGGAGCAGACTTGGACACCATCACCACCACTTTAAAACTTCCATCAGAAAGGATATCAGTACTTCGTCAGCAAATTTTGAATGTCATATTCAGAGACAAGGTGCCAGCCTCAGAAGTGCTAAAGTTGTTGGGAATAATGGCAGCTGTAATAATAGCGATTCCATTGGGTCCTATGCACATGCAGATTCTACAATGTCTTCTGTTCACGCAGTGGTCTTATCAAGAGCTTCCAATGTCACATCTCATTATTCTAACAAACACATGCAAAAAGGATCTTCGGTGGTGGTTGACCTGTCTCCAAGTAATGATAGAGCGTCCTTTTATTCTACCTTCACTATCAGCCACAGTGACCTTGGACAATTCCCTGATCAGGTGGGGGGGCATTTTCAGGGAAGAACAGCCCAAGGCACTTGGACAGAACAAGAGACACATCTGCACATCAATGTCCTGGAGATGAGAGCGGTACTCTTGGCATTGCCATACTTTCAGGACTCTCTTCCTCTGGGGACAATCGCGATTCAGATGGACAACATGTCAGTAGTCTGGTACTTGAACAAACAAGGAGGAACCAGGTCCTATCCCCTTTCTCAAGAGGCCCTAAGAGTATGGCAGTGGACTACATCCACCCAGTGTTTTTTGATAGCAACGCACATCCCGGGGAAATCCAGTGTGATTGTAGACAAACTGAGCAGGGCAATTTTGTTGCCTCATGAGTGGTCTCTCAAAAAAGAAATAGCGGAAAGAATATTCCGCAAATGTGGCCAGACTTGCTGCAATCCCTTTGCATCTCCCATGAACACAAAATGCAGAAGCTACTTTACCCTAATCCCCCATCAGGTGATTCCCCAAGGGATGCACTCCTGCACAATTGGCCTCTGGGTCTGCTTTATGCATTCCCACCTGTTCCCCTGATACCCAAAGTATTACAGAAAGCCAAAGCCCTGGGAAGGACCATCATTCTAATAGCCCCTCATTGGCCTTGTCAGATTTGGTTCCCCTTCCTTAGACCCCATCTGTTGGAAGAGCCTTGGATTCTGGACCCAGTTCTGGACCTTCTGATGCACTCATCGGGGACTCTTCATCCCTCCCTTCAGTCCCTAAAATTGGCAGCTTGGCTGCTCCAATTCCCAACATAGTTCCATAACCTCTCAAACGAAATGCAACATATCTTAATATCTTCTCATAAATCCTCTACTAGGAAGTTGTACCTCAGCAAATGGAAGAAATTTTCCATATTGGCTTCTTAGAATAACATTGATGCTTACCAAGCCTCTATTTCCTCTATTTTAGAATTTTTGACTATGCTCTTCAACAAAGGAGCTGCGGCAGCTACAATTTGTGTGCAGCTTGCTATCTCTAACTTTCATCTTGGTACTTAAGGCTTTAACATAATGTCACACAAGCTATCCAAAGCCTTTCTGAAAGGGGCCTTCCATCATGCGATTTGAAATTTTTATCTTGGAAGACTATCTTTTTAGTAGCCATCATGTCTGCTCGAAGAATCTCAGAACTACAAGCCTTGTCCATAAAACCTCCGTATTTGGTTTTTCATACTGACAGAGTTTCATTGCATACAAATCATTCTTACCTAAAGTTTGTACTGAAGTTAACCTTAACTAAGCTATAGATTTACCAGTGTTTTTCCCTAACACACCAACAATTTGGAGTATATGCTGCACAAACTTGATGTTCACAGACAACTCAGATTTTACCTAAATAGAATTAAAGAATTCAGAAGATCTGAACAACTTTTTGTTTCCTTTTCAGATTCTCGAAAAGGTATACCTGTGGCAAAAACAACTCTATCCAAATGGTTATCTGATTGCACCACTTTCACTTACTCAGCTGCTAATTTTCCTCTACAACACAAACTTAAGGCTCATTCAACCAGAGCTGTGTCCACATCTTCTACATTTTCAGCTAGGCTACCAATAGACAATATTTGTGCAGCAGCCACTTGCTCAAAGCCTCATACCTTTATCACTCATTACAAAGTTGATAGGGCCTGCAGGGACAGGGCCTCCTTTGGTTCTACTGTCCTGAGAAACATACTCCCGTGAGCCACCCGAGAAAGATAGTGCTTGGGACACTACCCATCTGTAAGAATGAATGGCGAGATAGAACAATTTCACATAAAGAAGTTATGTACTCACCATAATGTTCCATGTTAGTTGTTCATCTCGCCTTCATTCTTACATCCCACCTTCCTACCCCCTCCAGGTTTTTTTGAGAACTGAGATTCTTGTTTTATCGTGGTTGCTTTGTCTTCCTATGGTTTTTACCTTAAAAAGTGACAGAATGGCATATGGTATAATTACAGGCAGCAAACAAGATCTGAGGTAACTCAAGGGGCATCATGGGATAGGGACTTGGCCTTGAGCTGTCTGAAGACATCGAGCGTTGTAGCTGGCCGACTCAGAGCCGAAGATCGTCTCCGAACCCATCTGTAAGAATGAAGGCGAGATGAACAACTCACATGGAATGTTATGGTGAGTACATAACTTCTTTTTTTTTCAGCATTTATATGATATTTGCTGCATGTTTTTATCATCAGATTATAATTTTACTGCAAATTAAGTTATTTCAGTGTCCTGTGGAAATTTTACACTCTTTGACAATAAAATATACTTTAAATTGCTATTAAACTTTATTTTGTGACAGTTTAATGCAGTTAATGTTGGTGTGGAGCTGTTTTTTAACACTGGTTTGGCTTATTGGTTGCTTTTGGATTTTGACTTTGTGTCCTGGAAATTTATTAATGTCTTTCTTTTTTTGCATATTTAATAATAAAGGTTTTACTCGTTAACCCGTTTGGTATCTTTCTAACTCTATTTTTTTTATTAAGCAAGACGCAGCTTTATTAAATTATTACTTATAACATAGGCAATCATACATTTTTATAAATGAAAACAAACCATATTGACGTAATTTTAGTTGCAAACATACATCACTTATAATCTTTGTCATTCAGACATTATGTAGCTCATTCAAATCCTGCCTTCTTTTAAACCTCATTCCTCATCTGCATATTATTGTTCCCTCAATTTCCGTTTTTGTTGTGTAATTTCCATATACCCTTTTCTAAACATCCTATTTCCAGTTGTTTTATCTGTTACTAAATAACCCAGTGTTAATAGTAAAAGACAAAATCAAAAGCTGACACTGCCCATAATTCGTGGGCAAGGGCGCCCGCAGGCAGGTGCAAGGGGGTGCACTTGCACCCCCCTGGAATCGGCTGACTAGATAATTTCAAAAAAAGTTTTTTTTTTTTTTTTTTTTACGTGCGTTCTTCTTTAAGAAGAAAGAAGTCCATGTGTGCTAACAGTCCAGTCGCGGGCGTGACATCATCGCTCTCGCGAATATTTAGAAGTTTGTGAGCGGGAGCTCACACAGATGGCTTTGCAAGCGGGATGATTCGAGCGGGAACTGAAATGAACAGAAGATGGGACCTGAAACGGAATAGCAAGTGGGAGTAAACAGACGGAAGATGGGACACTTCAGGTAGAGGTGTGTGTGTGTGTGTGTGTGTGTGTGTGCGCGCGCAGTGTACTATTGGTTTATATAAAAATGTGAGCAGAAATTGTGTTTGCTGTCTTTGATGCTTAATGAAGGAAAAATCGTTACTCGTTACTGATAGCTTTGGATATGCTTAGCATCACAGTACAAAAATCATTTATTTTTCCAATAACTGCTTTATGCTATTCAGGGTTACTGAACTAAATGGACACAGAGTTTTAGATGAAAAGTACAGTAGGAGACAAACATCTTAATGTGACATCACATTCTGTTGTTAAGATCTAGGAAAGAAACCAAATTTCTGACGATAATTGGAGGCAAAGGTCAATGTTATTCTGTTTTGCTATAGCTTGTGATTTAAGCACCTCTGCAGCAGGTATGGAATGAACTATATTATGGCTAATAGCTGTGCAAGACAACTTCATGCTTACATCTTCCTTGTAGCTGTCAGTTCCAATATCCACTCAAGTAAAACTCATCTCTTTCAAATTTCATTTGCTGCCATGCTGGTAGATGTTTCTACAAGCAATTAGTTTTTATTTTCAATGTTTGTACAAGATCCTGAACTACTGGAAAATATCTGTATAAATGGAGAAAGGTTACTGTTCCCAAGAGCTCTTTTATTAGATGTGGGCACAATGTGTCAATACTGTTTAGTCAGTATAGCGTTCAGTAAAGCATCAGAAAACAGGTGAGAAATATGTATGTATCTGATATCACTCTTAGAAATAGAGCTGCATTTAGTGGTTTCTTCTCATTCCTGCTTGGTCTGTTTCAGAAAGTGTTTCAACTCTTTAGTATTCTTAAGGACAGAAGTCACATAAAATGCTAGCTGTGTATCAAATTCATGTTCACTAATACAGCTTTGATGTGTTGAATTAAAAATATGCAGTATTCTATGTAAATGTTGCACATTAAAAGATTCCATTTCATTTGAGGAAGTTCTGTACATGGATGTGTAAGAATGGAAAGGACATCATGGTAGCCAGAGTCAAATATTGTATGTATTACCACATTTGCAGCTATAATTTCACATGGTTAGTGTGTGTGTGTGTGTGTGTGTGTGAAATGCCCCAGGTGTACATGGTGGTGGGTAGAGAATAAGGCTTGAACCCTGTACCTTGGGCCCAAGTGGCAAGAGCCTGAATTCCCTACCCACCACCATTTGTAAAAATGTTGCAGGATTTTCCCTCATACTTTTTCTGTTCCTCATAAAATCTGTGGTTTCTGCATTTGTGTCCTTGTTGCCTGACAGCTACATTGTCTCTGGTTTTATTCTTGGCTGTCTGGAGTGTTTCTCCCTGGGCCTCTGCTGAAAATTTGCTTTTTTTCAAAGTCAGACTTTCCTGGTTAACAAATGTTAAAAATGGACACATTTCAATATCAGACTTCATATTCTTCAGAAAGTGCATGGTAACAAAAGCTTTTATTCTAGCAATTTTCTAAGTGTACAAGATGGATATTTGAAATGTATCCCTGTGTTTGGGACTGTATTCCCCCCCCCCCATTATTGGCTTCATCCAGGTTTTGTGCTAGGGTTGAGAGTTATGGTAAGAACTGAATTCACTGAATATGTTTGGGGGCTGTATTCACCCAGTATTGGCTTTGTTCAGGTATTTATTGGCTTCATCCAGTTTTTTTGCTAATGTTGAGAGCTATGGTAAGAACTGATTTCATTGAATATGTTTGGGGGCTATATTCTCCCATTACTGGCTTTGTCTGGGTGTTATTTACTAAGAGGTTGAGAGCTATGGTGAGAACTGAATTCACTGAATGTTTGGTGGTTGTAGTCACCTGTTATTGGCTTTGTTCAGGTATTTTGTGCCAAGAGGTTGACAGCTGTGCTATGGTGAGAACTGAATTCACTAAATGGTAGCTATTTAAGTTTCAGTCTTCCTCTTTCACAAAACAGCTGATTTGGCATAGTGGTATGTTGCTCTGACTGTTTTTCACGGGGTCCCCTGGGTTCAAGACGTGGCAGTGAAATGTATGGTAGTAACGCAGCATTTTATTCTAGCAACTTTCAAACATTATACAAGCAATGTTTAAAATGTGTCCCTGGTTTTTGGCCTTTTGTCCCCCCCCCCCCAATAAATTTTGGCTTTTTCCAGATTTCTTGTGCTGCAAAGTTCAGAGATACAGCTGAGTGTCGAGTAGATTTTACAAGGAGCTAAGAGCTGCAGGGGAGCAAATGTTTAGTGCTGCTTATGTTTAGTCTGCTTGCATTGTTAATAGCACAACAGATAGTGTACTTACTTTAGATGCTGAAGGCTGTGGGTTCTACTCTCACAGTAGGTAAATGCATTGCTGATGCTGTATTGTGTTGTAAAGGGGGTGGATGTTGCAGTCCTTTTGGCAAAGATACCTAGTAACTATGAAACTGTTAACAGTTTGCTGTCCATTCCCTATTGCGGTATTACTAGCTTTTCATTTTTTTTATTGCATGCAACAAAGGCAAGTTATTCTTCAAGGGTAACAGGCACTTTATTTGTAGATTAAACAATGACATATAAAGTGTTTGCTAGCAGCAACCTCTTTATTAGTTACAAATTTCTTCAATGTGGATTTTACTACTTCAGAGATTGTGTATATTTTTTACTGATACTGGTGGACTTGAGTAGACTTTATGATGGAAATGTTCTGAATTGGGCAGTTTTGTCATTGGTGGATGCTTTTTGTTTCATTGTTTACTGGAAAAATGTTCAAAACAATAAATTTAAAATGCCCTCTAACAACTGTTCTGTATTGTACAAGGAATATAATGTAATACAGTCAGGAAGGTGTATCAAAGAGCATGTGTATGTTATGTTCGAGGGGCCTATGATTTTGAAGACAGCTCAGAGTTAATATTTGCCATTGGCAAAATGTATTTTCTGTGAAAGTGGTTTTCAGTGCTGTTTCAATGCATGTGAGTTTAAAGGGCAGAGAAGTTTTAATGTTAATCTATTTTCATTGTGAAACTGCATTGCTTTAATAGATATGTATTAGGGTTTGTGCTGTAAAATGCAAAATAAAACTTTCAAATGAAATCCTAAATCATCGCAGAAGTAAAGCAGTATGCACATTAGTGTTTATGGTAAATGGGGCAACATAACCAAGGAATGGGACATTGGAATGGCTGCAGGGGGAGGCTCCATTTGACCATGATTTTGTGAGGGGGGTAGCAAACTCATACAGCCCCGGTTGAACTATACCTCTCAGTTGTCCATATCTTTGCAGAATGAATAGATATTTGCTGCTTATTTTTGGTTTGTTCCTCATAAAATTTGTGATTTTCTAGCAAATCATTTAGGAATGAAGCCATTAAATGACAGACATTGAGTTTCAGATGTCATAACCTTCAGAAAAATGCATGCTAATGCAAGACTGTCTTTAAGTTTTATACAAGAGCAATTTTTAGTAGTGTTTGTATGTTCCCCAATATATTTGGCCTTGTTCAGATTTCCTGCATTAAGAGGTTGAGAGGTACGTGCAAATCACTTTGTAGATTAGGAATATCCAAACATCTCAATTGTCCCCAATTCTGGCTCAAAATGTTGCTCTCCCCTAATAATCCCTCCTCCAAAATGACAATTTTGGAAGAAAATGTGGAGGGTTTACAATTATATATAACTGTAATGATCAGTTATAGATTACCTTTATTTCAGAAATGCATGTGGATGCTCTTATTTTGTTAGCTGCTCAAGTTAACTGTTAATATTAAAAAGGTGTCCCTTTTTTGACAGGTATTTTTGCATCACATTTTGGTCTGTTTTTCATAAAATTGTGGTTTTCTGGCAAATTAGTGGCAAGTCATTAAAGACTGAAGTTAGAAAATAATGGCAGACATTTGAGTTTCATATTTTATACCCTTCAGAAAATTTGTACTAATGCAAGATCTACCTGTTCTATTTAAGTTAATAAGAGCAATATTTAAAAATTGGCCTTATTTTTGGGACTGTGTCCCACTTCTAGTTCTATGTATGGCTTTGTCCAGATTTCTTGCTCTGAAGTTGAGAGGTATGAGTGTCAGAGCCATCACTGTCAGCCAGAGACATTTCAAATTATGACATACTTATTGCACCCCATCCCCCATTGTAGTGGCTCTGGATGTGTCCAAGGAAGGCAAGGAGCAGTTATGCAGTGTAAGTGTGCAGAGTATTCCCCCATCCAAGGTAGATCACAAATACGACCATGGCTTTTCATCTGTCCTTGATTTTGCAAAATGTTCTGGTTTTCTATCAGATTTTTATACTGTTGATTTATGCTTCTTATTATTCAGGAACTGCATGCTGTCACAGTGCCCTGTTGCTCTGTTTAAGTAGCCATGGTTTAATGAACATCAGGTAAGCTTGTCGGAGATTGTAAGATGCAAGTAAGCTTTAGTAAGCTTGTCGGACATTGTAAGATGCAAGTAAGCTTTAGTAAGCATATTGTTAAAGAATTACCAGCATTGAAAGCCTTTTCGTTGTTGCCATGCAGAGAATATTTACATGACTAGATAATGTATAAGCCTTGGGTATTGAAATGCATATGACAGTATTTGTAATAAAAGGACAGGATTACAGTATTTTCAAAAGCTCATTACATTTTATTGGAGACCAGTGTCTTATAGCAGTGTCTGTGTGTTAGTACACTTGTAGTTGGGTGGCTTTAATGGTATATGGTAAATAAGCATTGCTACCTTACTTAAAAGCCAAGCCCTGCAACAACTAGCTCGACACTGAAGTCAAAACACAATAGCTCTGGTGGGTAATTGTACTCTGTAGTAATCAAAAAAGGCAAATGTTTGAAATAACTACAGCTTATGTGCAAACACAATAGGTAGTGATGAAACAATGGTCTGCTAAAAATGCTTTAATGCTCCACATTGCTGAGCTGCAGATCAGTTATCACTGGCTACCAGGATTTCACCCACTTCAGATCAAGCACGGTGCCGTTCAGTGCAACCTTCCCAGAACTAATTCAAGTCTGTCCAGAATTATTTGGTGTGTGTATAAGAGGGAGGTAGCATACCCCTCAGCTGTCCAGATTTTTGCCCCATATTCCTCCTAAAAAGGATTGAAGTTGCTAAATAATGAAACATTTCAGTTTTAGATGTCATGTCATTTAGAAAAATGCATACTAACACAAATCCTGCTACTCTTGCAATTTTCTAAGTTTCTGAGAGCCATATTTATAATCTGTCCCTATTTATTTTAGGCTTTGTCAAGATTTCTTGCACTAAGGTTGAGGCCTTGAGGGGTGTGGTATGTTTGTGAGAGAGAGAAAGTGAAATGCCCAAGTTAGAGTTAGCAGGTGGAATTTTCAAGTGCATTTTCAAGGAACTGTGAGTTTTAAGGGAAGCTAAGTTCACTGCTGCTCATGCCAAGTCTGTTTACTATGTGCAACTGTTTTGTTTAGCAATTGGTATCTCTATTGTGGTATAAAGCTTTAAAGCTATGTTAGTAGCACCACAAGTAGAATACTTGCATCTTAATGTAAAGGCTTGAGGTTCTATTCCTACAGCATATACATTTGTATGCTGCAGTCCTCAGGATGTCCTCCTTTGGATGAGATGCCTAATAACTGTGAACCTGTTTTTCAGCTTGTCATCCATTTTCTATTGCAATATACCAGCTTACCATTTTTTTAATTTAACATAGGCAATTTATTCTTTGACGGCAGCAGGCACTGAATTTGTAGATGAAACACTGAAATATACAGTTTTCTAGCAACATCTTCATTAGTTTCAGATATCTTTAATGTGGAATTATTCAGATTACTTTTACTTCGGCAGAGACACTCAAACAAGTGTTGCTGTATAATACAAGAGATATAATTCAATTATATATTATAATTAATACAATCAGGTAAATCAAATAACTTTTGCATGACCCTAACGGCGTGCAAGGAACCTATTGCTTGAAAACAGTTCAAAGGTAAATAACCTGCCACTGGCCAGATGCATTTTCTTTGAATGTGGGTTTCAGTGCTGTTTCATTGACTGTGAGTTTCAAAAGTAGAGAAACTCTAATGCCAAGTCTGTTTTCATTGTAAGACTATTGCTTTGTTTAGGTTTAGCAAATGTCTCAGTGTTTGGGCTATAATGTTTGAAATAAAAGTTGTAAATTAAATCCAACTGCCTGTAATCATTGTAGAACTAAAGCATAAAACAGTATGCACACAGATTTGAACAGTGACTACAGTAAATGGGGAGAAATAGCCAAGTAATGGGACACTGGAATGGTGGTGTGGGCGGGGCTTGGGGTGGGTGGACTTGGGCGGGGCTGTGTTGGCAGGGGGCGGGGTGAGCTATGTGGGTGGGGCTCTGGGTTTGCACCCCTCTGCAAAAAATCCTGCGGGCTCCCTTGTTCGTGGAACATATGGTCATCATCTGGGACCAAATTGCTAAATTGGTTAATACATCCTGTGTTAACAGTTTTAAAAGTCATAATAATAATAACAGCTTATAATAGTTTATATGCTGCAGGTTACAAAGAGTTGCAGTAACTCAACAAGTTATGATTGTAAATATGAGCAAAGTGGTAAATGCTGTAAATAGCAATGCTAATGAAACAAATGCAGTCTTTTCTTTAAGTAAAGTTTAGTCCATTCCTCAAACAAATAAAAAAAATGGGGAACTGAAAGAATACTCTGTTCTATATAGTATATACTGTCTTTTCAAACTACTGCTAGCATGGTTATTAGCTTGAATAAAAGCTGTAAGAATAATAATATGAAATATAAAGGGTTAATTTAGAAATAGTGTAAAATGTTGAAAAATAAGAAGTAGTAAATGTGCTGGCATAGCATAGTTAAGATTTTGGTATCCATGTGAAGGAGTATGTTGTTGAAAAACAAAGTCTGTAAAAATAACTGCGCAGATGGCAGCTGTTAGGACTTCAACAAAGTAAAGGGACGTAACATCAAGCAAGATAAAGTTGAAACTTCAGATAGTGCTGGAACACCATGTTTCAGATAATGCAAGACTGAGTTTCTATGGATCATCAAACTACAAAGAACCAAGGACAAGAAAACAAAGGAAAAACTGTTATACAAAGAAATAACTATTTTACATCAGACTCTGGAAAAATACCAGATTTTCTGGTATAAATGTAACTATGCTTAAACAGACTTTGGGAATTTGCTGTAGAGAGCTGACAGCATATGTGTTGCGTGTTTGTAGAACCAAAAGTCAAATGTAACAGAAATGTCATACTAACTAAAGCAGTTTACCTCCGTGTATTTATTGTACTTAGTACAATCCAGTATTTAAAAGTAGCTGTTCATACTAAGAGTTAATATACTGTGATGTGCTTGCATGCAAATGTAAGTAATAAGAAGGAACAGAAGATCAAACAGAATTCTTCAGGCGGCAGCTTGTTCACAGAACAAAGGCCTGCCTTTTCAACCACCTCCTGCAAGCATGACTCTCACCACAGATGCCTCGGACTACACTTGGGGAGCGCATCTAGATGGCAGATGCATACAGGGGACTTGGAGCAACTAACAGATTCACCTGCACATAAATCTGAAAGAACTGATAGCGGTCCAGCAGGCCTTGCTGGCTTTCAAGCATCTTCTTTCTTTTGGAACTCTTCTAGTCAGTACAGACAACACCACAGTCATGTGATACATCAACAAGCAGGGAAGGACTCACTCTTACCCCCTGTGCAGACAAAGCATGATTCTGTGGTTCATAGCAGCCTCCATGGGCCTACATCTGATAGCTCAGTTTCTTCCAGGTAGACTCAGTATCTTGGCAGATCTGTTGAGCAGGCAGGTCGTGGATCCTCATGAGTGGCAACTGAATAAGACCATCTTCTATCACATCATTCAGCGTTGGGGTTCTCCACAGGTGGGTCTCTTCTCATCTCCGAACAACCATCTTCTTCCAATCTTTTGCACCAGGGAACATCACGACAAAGCCTGGAGAGTGGATGCTCTGTCCTTCCCCTGGACACAGCTTTCAATTTATGCCTTCCCTCCTCTGCCTCTTCTTCCCAAAGTGCTTTGCAGATAAGGGACGAAAAACCAAGGGCCATTGTCTTAGCTCCAGACTGCCCCAAACAGCATTGGTATCCACTGCTTCGCAGTCTAGCCCAGTCTCAGTCTTGGTATCTTCCCCTGATACCAGATCTCTTGGTTCAGGAAGAGGGAACATTTCTATATCCTCGTCTTCAGACTCTGCATTTGGCGGCCTGGCTCATAGTATAAATCTATCTCAACAGGTGGTTGAGGTTCTCCGTGAGGCCAGGAGGCCTAGCACTAGGAAATCTTATGCAGATAAATGGAAAAAATTCTGTATTTGAATGCAAGCTAGAGGAGAAGTCTTTTCTCAACCATCTCTTCCTCTAATTCTTGATTACCTGGCAAGCTTGCTTAATGGTGGGCTTTCCTTTTCTTCAATCAAGATTCATGCCTCAGTGATTTCTGCTTATTGTTCCTTTGAACAACCCATCTTCTCACATCCTTTGATGAAGCAGTTCCTCAGGGGGGGGGTTAGCAATTTTAATCCTCCCAGAAGGGCACCTACTCCTGCTTGGGATCTTAATTTTGTGCTTGAGAAACTTACTTGGCTCCTTTTGAACCAACTGCCTCAGCAGATTTAAGGTTTCTTTCCTGGAAAACTGTTTTCTCTTGGCCATTACTTCAGCTAGAAGAGTTTCTGAGCTGCAGGCCTTAATGGCAGTAGAGCCTTTTATCATCTTCTATGTGGATAGGGTTTCCCTTCGAACCAATCCTTCCTTTATGCCTAAGGTGGTTTCTAGCTTGACTCTTAATCAATCTATCCACCTGCCTGCCTTCTTTCCTAAACCTCAGAATAGAGGAGAAATACTTCTGCACTCCCTTGATGTGCATAGACAGCTTCAGTTTTATCTGGACAGGACTCAAACCTTTCGGAAGTCTGACCAGTTGTTGGTCAGTTTTGCATCTGAAGCTCAGGGCAAAGCTATTTCTAAACAGACAATTTCTAAATGGATTGCCCGTTGTATTCACTTTTGTTACTTGCAGTATGGCAAGGTTCCTCCACAGAGTATCAGGACCCATTCTACTAGAGCAACTTCCACCTCAGCAGCTTTTTTGAGAGGTGTACCTACTAAGGACATCTTGGAAGCAGCTACTTGGACTTCTGTTCTCACTTTCACAAAGCATTACAATTTACCTTTGTTTTCTAAATCCAGGGCTGGTTTTGCCACTGCAGTGTTGCAGGGCATCCTTACCAACCCTTAAATACTGGGTATTCCTCCTCCCTTTTTTCTTTGGGCTTTGGAAATCAACCCGTTTTGTAAGGATTGCAACAGTAAAACACGATGAACATAGTACAGTTGTGTACACTTCCCATAAATGTAGATATTCGAGTGTATTCACTGTTGCAGTCCTGGTCCCCCCCACCTCCACCCCCCTTTTTTTCCTAAGGCACAGACTATCTGTTTAATTTATGGATGGTGTGTCTCCAGGGATTTTCTTTTCCTGGTCTAACCTTCTTGGGGGCTCCTGACAGTTATGGCAAGAAAAACTGAGGAAATGGCATCGGCTGCATTCCTTTATACCTGACGTCAGGTTAATGGCCGAAGGCATCCGACATCATATACCAAGGCTTTGGTATTCTAGCCGACTGTGGGCTACCAGGAGCCGGATAACCCATTTTGTAAGAACTGCAACATTGAATACATTCGAACATCTACATTTATGTTAAGTGTACACAACTGTACTTTAGAACTTGTCTGATCGAAGACTGCTGGAACGGGGCTCAGCTTTTAGCTTTTTATTGGTTAATTTGTTAATTTGTTTAAATCAGTTTGCTCATTTGCTACTGTTATATTTAAAAAAAAATAAAAATTATTTATATATATATATATATATATATATATATATATATATATATATATATATATATATACACTTTATGCATCGCCGCCTAGCTAGGGTTAAACTATTCCCAGCGCCATAAAGTCTGTTTTCCGTTAGAACTAGTCAGTTTTTTTAGTTTTAGCACTAAAATCTGTTTCTTTGAGCTCAGCACTTGTTCAGAACTCGTTGCAAGCACTAAATAAGCTACAAATTACTACAGCACTCAACTTTCCTCACTTGTGTAGAGGAAAACAGTTTTTAGTACTTAATAAATAAGCGCCTATCCAGGTATGTCTAAGGGTCAGCTCCCAGTGTTTTCTCCTGTCTACCTGATGAATCTGAGCATCTTGGGGCAATGCAGCAATTGCCTCATGTACACAGATAACCCTGTCCTCCTACCACCCAACACTAGAACCTGTGAGAGATGCACTTATATAGCCAAACTGGAAGCAAAGCTCTCTTCACCCAAGAATGGACTAGACAGTCAAGAGGAGAATGTAAACACTTGCACCACACCACACTCATCACATAGTCCCTCAAAACCTACACCATCAAAGCACACACACAGAAACATGAAACACACACCTGCATTCGCGAAGGCTCTCAATAAAAATCTGCTCAAGCAACAGAGATCTCCAAAGCAGAAATGCAAGTAACCTCCAGCCCCCAACACAACCCAAATGACACATAGCCCACAAACTCAGTGTGCCACTCAAACATAGCCCATAAGGCATAACAACGTACCCAACAGTCTAGTCATAGGTGACTCTATTGTCAGGCACACTGATGTTCCACTCACCAGGCTAAAAAAGGAGAAAGTTACTGTCAGCTGCCTGTCGTGTACCAGGATCCACCACATAATGCGCACACTCAAGTCACTCCACAACAAGTACAAATATGACTCTGTCATTGTCCATGTTGGTGTGAATGACCTGAGACGTACCTCCGTGGACTACATGAAAAGAGACATGGACAGTAGTCAGGAAATCCTTCTATGTGGCAAACCTCATCACAAAAGGTTTCTCATCCAGGAAAAAAGAGGTCAGTGTTCTCCTCTACTCGTCACTCATTAGACCCATTGTAGAGTACAATGCCCCTTTTGGTATGTACCTCACAAGACATCTACAACAACTGGAAAGACCACAGAAGTACCTCACAAAGAGGATTACCAGCCTCAAACAGATGGCCTATACAGACCGTCTCAAAAAACTCCAGCTTTACTCCGTCGCATATCGCCTACTCAGAGGCGCTCTCTGCCTAACATACAAAGCTGTGTCAAACCCAGAGCTGTTGGACATGCTCCACTTAAAGAAATCCCAATCCTTCTGAGCTACATGCTCTAGTGACCTAAACCTTGTCACTAGAATAAACAGAACATGCTGTAGGGATAGATTCCAGTCCCAGAGACTTCCCATACTCTGGAACAAACTACTTGTCTATATCAAACAATGCTCCTCATTAGTACTCTTCAAGAAAATTTTTGATGATTGGATGGGAAATAGGAAATTCACCCCAGGGATCACCTCTGTGGCTCTGCTCAACAGGGGCACAGGAAAATAATTTTCTTGGGTGGCGAAAGCCAGGGTACCTTTTTGGCTAGGCTTATATAGGCGCTAGGGCCAATAGCCTAGTACCTACCTATGAACTGACTTCTAATGGCACACAAAAATAACTAGCACTGGCTAAAACATCCTAGTTCTGACCTTGGCAGGAAGGGACTGCATTAATGGAACTATTGTCATGCATGCACACACAAACCTCAGTTTTAACTGATTTAATTTTTTTAATTTAATTCACAAGCACCATGTTCATTTACAAAATCCCCCTCAATTACTGCTAGGGAATTTTATACTGAAAAAGGATCTTTTATTTCTTCATGGTATTACACTATGTATCAAACAGGAACTCTTATTCAAGCACTAGCTCCATTCTTTCCTCCTATGAACTCAGAAATGCTTCAATTGCAGCATTCTGCTATTCCCTGTGGCTTCTAATCTAAGACCCTCGTCGGCTAATACTCCCTCAAGTGATGATCAAGCCCCTGAACGCCCACGAGCGTTCTTTTCGAAGTGTTGTATTTTAAATGTAAATACAAACATAGGAAAATAATTCATTGTAGTTTAAAAGAAACTTTTAAAGTTTTTATTAAGTGGCCATGTTTTTGGATTCCTTTCAGTTTCCCGATGCAGCCCTCCGAGACCCCTTCCCAATAGTTCACCCACCCACTTTCCCACCAGTATGTTGTTTTTCACAAACCTACCTCCAATAGGCCCATTCCAACAATAACTCCCTATCAAATACAATCCCGCCCAATTGGCCACTCCCATCTCACCCTATCTCATACCCACTCTACGAAGTAAGTTAGCCTGCCCACTGTTACACTGGCATTGACCACCATTCATCCAAGGTTTTCAGAAGGGCCCTATCATAGGCCTTCCCTCCTCACAAGCCCCACCGAATTTCCGTCCGGCATCACGTCACCAATAGAGCCCAGCACCACCAGTCAACACACAGGGCATCAGTCCCCAGCACTAACCCCACCCACTAGCAACACGCATCCAGTAACCCTAGCTCACGCACTCTCACACCTGACCTTTCCACCAATCAACACACCCCAGCCCTCAATAAACCAAATTCCAGTCCCGGCTCATGATTCGGGAATCTCAAAGTCTATACAATATGATTAAATAAATAAATTACCATACAACTTTACTGTAATGTTGCAAAAGAATGTGCTGAATTTGTTTTACTGTAAATAACACTGTGTATATATATATATATATATATATATATATATATATATATATATATATATAAACACTAGGAATGCTCAGTTTCAGATGATTGCGCAAAATAAAATTCATTTTGGAGGAATACAGTCTTGACTTTTCATTTTAAAAAGTTTTTAAAAAGTTATAGTTAAAAATTCTTATTACAACCCAGCTGGTCTGCATGTCTGCTTTAGGCTTGCAAGTTTGGATTACTTATCCATTCTGGTTTTATTTTTTAGTTTTTTTCATTATCGTCCTTACGATACGTGCAAGCTAGGCAATAAGTTGCAGAGAATCCATTTTTGGCTTCTCTAAGTGCTTGATTCAGTTTTGTGTTGGAAAGCACAAAAATTTGCCTATAAAACTGGCACTAGCTCTAGGACTGTAACCTGCAATTTAGTGACACATAACACAAAGTTAAGCTCAGAGGAACTAGCTTAGTCAGATAGCACTAATACCACATCCTAGCATTATTCAACTGTAGTCCCTAACCCTAGAGACCACCATATGAGATCTCTGTAAAACCTAGTCCTGAAACCGTAATAGTCCTCCCTAATACCAAATATCTCTATAGCCAGCTTGATAGATATGGGCAACCTGAGACAATGTAGCATTAGTCTCCTGTTCACTGACAACTTTTTAATCCTTAAAGCACCCAACACAGTATGTGAGAGATGTACATATATAATTTCTTTGGAGGCAAAACGCTTGCATACAAAGTTCTCAAGAACACACACACTCTACATCCACCACAAATAGTATCACACACACACACACACACACACACACACACACACACACACACACACACACACACACACACACACACAGACCATCCTGTGAAGAGGCAGTAAAAAGCAGTTTTCCCAAACCTCAAAGACCTGCTAAGCCAGCAAACAGCAATGCCTGTCCTCAGCAATCTCTAAAGCATACATCAAAAGCAACACCAAACACAACACATAAGCCTACACCCAATGGACCCCCGAAAAACAAAGCCCATAAGATAAGCAAACAATTTACCCAGGACTCTTTTCATAAGGTACTCCATTTTACAACATACAGCTACCTCACTCACCAGACTGGAAGGAAAAGATTACTGTTAGTTGCTTCTCTTACATGTGGGTGTAAATGACCTGAAACATACCTCCCTTGATTATATGAAAAGAGACATTATGGTCTTGTCTAAATATTGATCTCAGACTGGGCATGTGCCTTGTATTGAGCAGCACCTTCACCAGGGATGATGCCATAGCATGAACAAAAAATGATTGACTTTTAACAACTAACTTGGTTTCTGGTGTGAATCCAGGGGATTCAATATCTTTCAGCCTGGGAGGACATGGTCAACTGACCACGTTGCTTTGCCAGAGATGGCCTACACCTATCCCGCTGAGCTTCTGGATGTTGGTAACATTTTATATACCCTTACAGCCTTTATTGGCAATGCCAAAATGACATACTTAGCAACATAGCAAATAAAACCTCCAGTAACCTAAAGGTGTTACTACCCAGTGCTAGGAAACTTAACAAGAAACTCCACACCTTACAAGCTCTCCTCACACTGCAGAATATAGACATTTGTGCCATTATCAAGACATGGTTTAAAGCTGCGGAAAGTATTCTGTCAGTGCAAGGCTACTGTGCCTTCCCCACATTTAGACCACAGTTGCACAGACAGGCACTTAAGGTGGAAGTGTAAAGCTTTCTTATTTGAAATAAAAATCAACTTGGAAAACCCAGCAAAACCTGTTACAGTTAGAAACTATTCTAAAGCAAACTACATTCTAATAAGTGACAGTTTGACAAAATTCAATGCCCCGCCCACCCAAGAGTTCACAACAGCTTATGCAGAATTATTCACAGAAACACTGTGCTAACATGTAAATGGCTGCATAGAGGCTGCTGTGCCTACCAGAACAGCCCAAAACAAACCCCCAAAACAGGCCACACTGGTAGAATCCTGTTCATAACAGGATATATAACAAAAGGAAAAAAAGTCATGGCCAAAGTCAGAATGAGTAACTCTCACAAAGGCTGACTAATGAAACTAAACAGGAAACTAAGAGGACTAATTAAATCCAGAAGGCCTGTTACAAAGTCAAAATAGCTTCTCAGGCTAAAGACAACTCCAAGACCATCTACAGCTATGTCTGAAACCTCAAAGGTAACATGCAACACTGTGCAGAACTGGTTGTAAATGGTACCAACTTCTCTGAGCAGAGTGGCTTAGTGAATATGCTGGCCAACAAATTCAGCTCAAACTTTACTCCACCCCCCGCAACTGCTTATGAAATCCCTCCAGAATACCCAAACTATCAGTAGGGAGCAGTAAGGTATTGTGGGCAATCTGAATAAACTAGGCACAACTCCAGTGATGTGAACTTTGGAAAAAATCAGATCTGGAGTAGTTTACTTCATTTGCTCTTCAACCTGTGGGTATTTGGATCCGGATTGGATACAAGATGGCCGCATCACCAGCATCTAATCCAAGCTCCAAGCTCCTCCCCTTCCCCATAAAGTCTCTCTGTCTCCTTCCTTCCTGCATATCTCATTTGCTGCTGAAAAGCTAAGCATTGTGGTCACTGAGCTCCAGGCTTCTTTTGTGGGTGATATCTTGTTCTATTTCTTGTTGAAGTAGGATTCCCTATCTCTCTTTTTCAACCTTCCCTACCTTGCGTTGACCGTCAGTTGTTTAACCAAAAAAAAAAAAAAAGTGTAGAGTTTATCGTTCAGTGTTTCACTTCCCTGGCCTTCCTCTACCCCTGTAGTAAATGAGCATGTGTGTGGGTTTTTGTGTGTTGAGCTTCCACATAGACATGGTAGAGAACCCCAAGCCTGTCTTCAGGAAATGCATGGAGTGTGTCCATAAGCTCTTTCCAGCGGACTGATGCACTCTTCATGTAATGTGTTTAGGAGTAGCACACCTGGATACAGCTTTCTCTATTTGTGCAGGCTTCAACCCTAGAGCCCTCAAGGATAGGAGAGCTAAACTTATGATGGAAGGACTTTTGCCTGCTTCGGGGATGGCTGTCCCCACTACTACTGCTACAACTCCTTCCACTGTGTCTGCCCCTTCTCATGCCTCTGTGACTCAACCTCCCGCCTTGAGGCCTGTGGATGGGGATAAACATCATAAGGACAGACCTAGAAAGTGGTCCCGGGACTGCTCGGCTCCGTCGTGGCCTCCTCCTAAATCTAGGTCCCCTCCTCACCCTGATTTCCCCTTGGTTCCATTCACCCAGGTTTTCCCCAGAACCAGAGGTATCTAGGCCACCATCCAGAGCCTCCCCTCACTGGCACTACCGGCCAGCGTTGTGGCTTTATTGTCATGTTCCACCCACAGCTTGAGTGAGTCAGAGATGGACAGGATGATGCGGAAGTTCATCCAGACTCAGATCCAGATAGGAGTTTTGCCAGCCCCATCTCCCTCCGAGGCAAGGAGCTTGCAGCCCTTTTTCACTCCCATAGCTCCTTCTCCAATCCAACCCTTGGTTTTGGAGTCTTTGGATCCGAGAGCTCTCGGGGTAGGGTGGTCAGCACCTATGGTACCCTGTACCTCGACGCCAACCATTGCCTTGAGCGTGTCGGATCCAACTGGGTCGGATCTGAGCTCTCGGGGCCGTAGCCTCAGCGTTAGATCCGAGGGGATTCTGTCGGTGCTGAGCTTGTCGGAGCTCAGTCTTCCCCTTGGTATCTTGGCTCCTGCAGGCTCAGCTCAGACTCCCCCCGTCACATCTGAGGGAAGTGGCTCCCTTACTTGTTTCCCAGGAGGTTTCTTTTCCTTTGACATTTGATGTGGTGGAGGGGGTTCTCTCGAGTGGGTTGAGACCCCTGACCATTTGCTCTTCGGAATCTGCCCTGACTCCGTCGGTTCTGGGTATGACTCCAACATTCCTGTCATCTCAGGGACAGCCCTTGCTTGCTTTGCCTCAGGGAGCACTCACTAGAGAGCAGCCAGAAGTTTGCGAGTCCTCCCCAGAGAGTCATACTGAGGAGGCTCCTCGCAAATGAATGTGTAAAAGGAGGCACTTGGACTCCTCTCCAGAGTCCCTCATGGATGACACTGACTTGGAGGAAGGGGAAGGTTCCCCCAGGTCACCCCCTGAGGATGCCTCCTTTGGAGACATCATCGAACTCCTATGCCAAAGAGGGGGGTGGTCCACCCAAAAAACAACCATGGATGAGTCAGTATTCCTAGAGGATGGAAGGAACCGGACACCATGGAGCCTATTCCAAAAAGGCCAGACAAAATTCTTAGCCCCACACCGGCCAGGACCAGCTGGAGTAAAGGGTCCCCAGTAGGCGTTATGGTGGTGGCAGCTGCCACCAAGAAAGAGCTTGTGCAAGAGAGCTCTACTGTCCACCTTCCTGACTGGGAGTCGAAGACGATGGATCATCTGGGGAAGTGAGTCTATGCTTCAGCAACCTTCACCATAAGGGTGCTGAATTATATGGCACATGTCATCCGGCTACAGCGTGACTTAGATAAGGAAGTCGCTGAGTCGCCCCTAGAGTCCATGTCAGCAGAGAGCAAGAAGGTGTTCTCTGTGCGCATGGCCAGTCTAAAAGCGGTTTCGAATATGTCCATGCACCTCCTTTCCCATGCCACGGAAGGAGCTGCCAAGGTGGCCGGTCCAGCATTGCCATGAGGCAACATGCCTGCCTCTGGCTTTGTCAATTTTCAGAACCCCCTTCAAGGCGTAGTTTGCTAATGCCCCCTATAATGGTTCTTCCCTGTTTGGGAAGTCCATGCAAGAGATTCCAGTCCAGAGTGAGAAGGACAAGAAGACACTGTCTGCCTTCGTGGTCCACTTCTATGCCCCCCAAAGATCCTTTTCAAGAAATCAGTGAGGAGCGAAGAAGATGTGCTTCCAGAAATCTCAGTTCTCCCAGGACACTCAGGACTCTTCTTGGCAGAGGGGGTTTAAGATAGACGCCAGCCCGGAGGCAGAGGGGGTCTGAAGAACTTCGGGTCTCAAGAACCATTCTCTGAGAGACCCATGCAGCAACCCTGAGGGGTTGCCCAACTGCTCATCTCTGGAGGCAGTCGGGGCCATCTTTTTTTACATCCAATGAAGTGGAAGTCCATTACAACAGACCGTTGGGTGTTACAAATCATATCCAGAGGCTGCTCCATCCCATTTGTAAATCCACCTCCCCCACCAAAACTCCTCCCAGACATTCCATCCGCACAAATGGAGGAAGCAATACTAGAGATAGAGAAGCTGCTGAGAAAATGAGTCATCCAACCCATCTCCCCAGACCAGTCTGGATCGGGCACCTATTCCAAGTTCTTTTTAGTGCCAAAGAAAATGGGGGACCTAAGACCCATTCTGGATCTTTCCATTCTGAATCTGTCAATAGCCAGGGAGAAATTCAGGGTGGTCACTTTTCAGTCCATTCTGCCCTACCTGGAAGGAGAAGATTGGATATGCTCGATTGACCTCCAGGACGCGTACTATCATATCAAAATGAACAGGAGCTCCCGCAGATTTCTTCACTTCCGGCTGGGGGCCAATCATTATCAGTTCAGGCCCCTATCCTTTGGTCTCACCACAGCCTCCAGGGTGTTCAGCAAAGTCATGGCAGTGGTAGCGGCCCACCTGAGGCTTCAGGGAATCCAGGTCTTTCCCTACTTGGATGATTGGCTCCTTGCTGCCCCTACCAAGCGTCGACTATGCTATGCCAGTGATTACTTCCTTCTTCTAGCAAAAGGACCGAGCATTACAATCAACCTCAGCAAATCGTCATTGACTCCAGTTCAGAGCTTAGACTTCATTGGAGCTCGGCTAGACACCATACAAATGAAAGTCTGTCTCACCCCAAAAAGGGTAACCACTCTGAAACTTCATGTCTCTTACATTCTTCAATCTTACCTCCCCCTCAGCGGAAACAGTTCTGTGGGCCCTGGGCTCCATTGCAGCCACTATCAATCTTTTGCCATTCACACATCTTCACATGAGAGTCCTCCATAGTGGTTCAGTGGTCTCTTCTGGATCTACTTTTGTCCAATTTGGGCCTTTCAATGGAACTTAGATTCCTATACAACTCTGGTTCCAGTGATTTTGGAATTTTTTTCTGTCATATTTCACCAAGGTGCTAGTTCTTCTAACGTTAAAGTCCAACTGGCTGCCATCTCTAACTTTCATGTGAGGGAAAACATGGCTTCCTTGGCATCTTCCAGGCTTTGTAAGACCTTCCTTAAAGGAACTCTTTTGTTACGACCCCCAGTGACAGGTCACACACCTCTCTGGGACCTCACCTTTGTTCTGCAAGCTCTAGTCTCCTCTCCCTTTGAGCCAGTGGCATCAGTGGATTTACAATTCTCCTGGAAAACTGCAGTTTCAGTGGCTGTCACATCTGCCAGGAGGGTATTTGAACTTCAAGCATTGTCCATTAAAGTTCCTTACATAGTCTTTCATAAGGATAGGGTTTCCCTGCACACTAACCCTTCCTTTCTTCCTAAAGTGGCTTCAGAAACCAATATTAATCTAACAACCAATCTTCCTGTTTTCTTTCTAAATTTCCAAAATAAGGGTGAATACAAGTTACATTTGTTGGATGTACATAGACAACTGAGGTTTTATTTACACAGAACGAATCCCTTCCATAAATCAGACCAACTGTTTGTGTCCTATTACAAACTGTTCTTAGGCAAACCTATTACTAAAGTCACCATTGCTCACTGGGCATATTTTGATAAAGGTATTTCCCCTCCGGGTCAGATTAATGCCCATTCCACTAGATCTATGGTAAGTTCAGCGGCCTTCTGGTCTAGAGTGTCACTGGATGACATTTGTTCTGCAGCTACTTGGTCCTCATCTCATACCTTCATATCTCATTACAAACTGGACATTGTATCCAGGAGAAGGGCATCCTTTGGCTCTGCAATTCTATGAAATATCCATCCATGAAGGCCACCCAGATAGCTGGGGACTCTGTCCCATAGGTTGAAGAACAAATGAAGTAAACTACTTCAGATAAAGAAGTTATGCACTCACCATAATATTCCATCTGAGTAGTTGTACTTCATTTGTCTTCAGCCATCCCCCCCTTCCCTCTGACCTTATCACTATTGTCCTATCCTGGTATATGAGAGAGGTGCACTCTGGTGGCTTAGATTTATGGGAGCCTTTAGTGGTAAGGTCTTTTTGGGTTGGGCTTACATTTTTTCTGATTCAGCAAACTCTGAGGGAAGGAAGGAGACAGAGGGGCATTATGGATAAGGGGAGGAGCTTGGAGCTCAGATCAGATGCTGGTGATGTGGCTGTCTTGGATCTGATTTGGATCCGAATACCCACAGGTTGAAGATAAATGAAGCACAACTACTCAGATGGAACATTATGGTGAGTACATAACTTCTTTTTTTCAGCAAAGCTGTCTCGTCTTTTTGCAGATTGGTGAAGTGGGTTTTCAATAACAGGTTGACTCATATATATATATATATATATATATATATATATATATATATATATATATATATATATATCAGATTTACATTTTAGCGAAACTCAATTTAGCTAGTCTGGTTTTGTGAATATGCATTTCTTTGGAAATGCACTTTTGTGAAACTACAGTTCACCAAGGTTGTTGTGGAGAGCATGGTACAGTGGGGATAAGGGAATTTTCCCTTTTCCCCACTGTAGTGCGATCTCGGAGTTGGTATATATTAGTATTGGGGGGTGCAGGGGGGCTTGCCCCCCTGCATAATTTAGTGTAGTGTATTTGTTTTTTTTTTATTTCTTCAGTGAACTGTAGTTTTGTGAAAGTGCATTTCTGAAATGCACTTTTGTGAAACCAGACTAGCGAAACTGAGTTTTGCGGAAACATAAATTTAATGGGTCAAAATAGACTCATAAATATATATATACATATATACACATACACACACACACACACACACACACACGTATAGGTGTGTGTGTGTGTGTGTGTGTGTGTGTATATATATATATATATATATGGATCACCTTCAGATGCCCGAAATCGCGTTTCGCCGACACACAAATCACCGACACCAAAAGACCGACAACAAAAAATACCGACAACGCAAAACACCGAAAACCATTACACCAACACACTACCCGTAAACAACACAGTACACTACATAACATATCCACTATCCCTAACCCAAACCCTAACCCTAAGGTCCGACACTACCGCACACTGACCCTACCTGCACCCTAACCCTAACTCACTTACCCACCCCTAACCCCAAGGTCTGACACGACCGCACACTCACCCTACCTGCACCCTAACCCTAACTCACTTAACCCACCCCTAAACCCACAGTCCCTCACTTTCGCACACACACCCTACCTGCACCCTAACCCTAACTCACTTAACCCACCCCTAAACCCACAGTCCCTCACTATCACACACACACCCTACCTGCACCCTAACCCTAACTCACTTAACCCACCCCTAAACCCACAGTCCCTCACTATCGCACACTTACCTGTCCGCTCCCTAACACTAAATCCCTCACTCTATCGCACACTTACCGAGTCCGTCGGGTTCTCACCTTGTCGGTCATCTGCGTTGTCGCTGTTTTCGTCCCGTCGGATTCCGTGTCGTCGGGCATCTGAAGGTGATCCATATATATATATATATATATATATATATATATATATATATATATATATATATATATATATATATATATATATATATATATATGTATATATATATATATATATATATATATATGTCTGTGCAAATAAAGACACCCTGCTCTTTTTGCTAAGTGCCATGTGATATTTTGCATCCCCCTGAGTAACCACCAACTCAGGCATATGGGGCCTTGCTTGAAATCTCATCTGAAGGATGACACACTCAGAAGTGTAGCCGAAGAGTGAGCTCCTGTGCAGGCTTCAGGTAACTGATAGTCGAATAGCGCTTCAACAAGGCTGAGCAGATGTTTCCTGTTGGGGGTTTCCTTTCAGTTTATAATTTTTTTGAAATGAAAATGTTACTTTTCTGTCAGAAATGTATTTTGCAAACTTGTACTAATAATTTTAGTGGTTGTTACTAAAAGTGTTTCCTCAGTATTATTCTTTTTTTTACAAATAATTCTTTGAGGACAAAGCTGTGGAAATAGCTCATTTTTCTGAAAAAAATGTTTCACTTGTCTGTCAAATATTACGTATAGGTACCTGCTGTAGTGGTTTTGTTTACTGCAAAACTAATTTTCCTGTCATGGTGTTTCACCAGCTCTCCTTAGTTCCACAAACCTCTTGTCAGACACCGTTTTTGTGAGACAAAATATTCTGGGTCCCACTGGGGATTCCATTCTCATTTGACTACTTTTGTGTGGAATAGTATTATATAGTTTGTTAAAATGTGTTATGACTAGCTGGTACTTGTGTGTTTAGTGGTTGTCACTAATGTGCTTTACCTCGAAACTCAAACTGATTTGTTTGGAGGTAAGACAGGCTTTTCCAAGGCCCGTCATCTGCTTTTCAGACTTCTTTCATGGTTAACAGATAGTCCTGATACTCTGTGGGAATTATTTTCTAAAGTGTTTCTTTTTGTGAAAGGAATTGTTATTTTTCTAGCATAATTGATTGTTGGGTGTTAAGGACACAGTGTTTGATGGTTATCATGAAACTTTTTACGTCTAACTTAAATGTTTTGTCAGGAGGTAAAGCTGACTCAAACAGTCTCTGTTTTATCTGTCAGTCATCTTTTGCAGGTGGCAGACAGTCCTGGTTCCTCGTGGGGATTCCCTCATGAATTATTACTTTTGGTGGGAAAATTTGTAATTTTTTTATCAAAACTGGTTCCTAGGGGATGAGGCCAGTGTGTTTGGTGATTGTCATTAAAAAAGTTTTACCTCAAAAAGTTAAGTTTTCAGTCAGGAGGCAAGACCTCTTCAAGGGTCTGATATCTGCTTGTCAGGCAACTTTTGCAGCTATTACATGGACCTGGGTCCCAGCAACTTGACTGATCCTTCGCTTAGCAGCAGTAGAAAATTTATCGGAGGGGGCCTTCACTCTTTACTCTTTATTCCAGCTTCCCTTCACCTCAGCACTAATGGGTGACTCTGATGTGGCCACATGTTCCTCAGACCACTCATCTTTTCTCTCCGTTCTTCAGATTTGCTCCATGAGAAGCCACTAAGGTTCATAGGTTCATAGGTTGGTACTAGGCTATCAGCCCTAGGGCCTATACAAGCCTAGCCATAACAATTCCCTGGCTATTTCTTCCCACATTATTTACTTTCCTGGACCCCTGTCTAGCAGGGCGACTGACGTGATCCCTGGGGTGAATTTCCTTTCTCCCATCCAATCGTCAAGGTTCCTCTTGAAGAGGTCCAAAGAGGCACTCTGCTTGACATGTATGGGCAATCTATTCCAGAGTCTGGGGAGTCTCTTGGTCAGGAACCTATCCCTCCAGCATGTTTTGTTTATTGTGATGACAATGTTTAGATCCCTGGAGCATGTAGCTCTGAGGGATTGGGATTTCTTTAAGTGTAGCATGTCCAACAGCTCTGGGTTTGACATGGCCTTGTATGTTAAGCAGAGATCGCCTCTGAGTAGACAATATGCGACAGAGTATAGCTGGAGTTTTTTAAGGCGGTCAGCGTAGGGCATCAGCTTTAGGCCTGTGATTCTTTTAGTGAGGTATTTCTGAGGCCTTTCCAGTTGTTGCAGATGTCTTGAGAGGTACATACCAAATGGGGCGTTGTATTCTATAATGGGTCTAATGAGGGATGAGTGCAGTGGGACAATGACCTCCTTTTTTCTGGATGAAAAGCCCTTTGTGATGAGGTATGCCACATAGAAGGATTTCCTGACTGTTGTGGCGATATGGTTATCGAAGGTGAGACCACTGTCCACCTGTGTCCCTAAGTCTCTTATCACACTTTCTGTGTTTAGTGTACTGCCACCTATATGGTAATTCATGGATACATGTTTTTTCCCAAAGGGGATAACAGTGCATTTCTTGGCATTGAGCTTGAGCCCATGGCTCTGGCACCAAGCATCTGTTTCTGTAAGGCCCTTTTGTAGAGTATCCACATCATTTGGGGATTCAATAATGGCTCCCAGTTTGCAGTCATCTGCAAACTTTGTTAGCCAGAGTCCCTTAGTGTTGACCTGTACTTCAGAGAAGTAGATGCCAAACAAGAGCGGCCCCAGGACTGAACCCTGAGGTACTCCACTTGTCACTTGTCTGGAGCTGGATTTGGAGTCGGCTACTTTTACAGTGTGGGTTCTATCAGTAAGCCATTTAGCAACCCATTGGGTGACATAGGGATTAATACCCAACTTAGTAAGTTTATCTATGATTCCAGAGTGGGGGGTGGTGTCAAAGGCCTTGACAAGGTCTAGATAGGCTGTGTGGACCACCTTACCCTTGTCCATGGCTCTGGAGACTGATTCAAAGAAGTCAATCTGGTTCAGGAGTCAAGATCGGCCCTTCACAAACCCAAACTGGGTGGGGTCCAGTGTTTGAAGGTTGCCAATGTCTTTGTTTATAAGTTCCATGATAATACGCTCCATGGCCTTGCAGATGAGGCTTGTCAGACTGATGGGACGGTAGTTTCCGGATCCAAGGTGGATCCCCCCTTGTGGATTGGGATAACTGTAGCTCTGCGCCACTCAGTGGGCATGAAACCTGAGGTGAGGCTATGATTAAACATGACACTTAGGTGAGGTGCCAGTTCATATTGTAGTTCATGTAGTACACAGCCCGGGATGTCATCTGGTCCCATGGATGCTGTATTCTTGGCTTTAGAGAGTGTGTTTTGTACCTGTGTGGCCATTATTACTGGAATTTGGCAATCTTCCGGTATTGAGATGGGCCATTTAGGGAGTGAGAGGGGGTGAAGTTGGCACTGAATCGATCTGCCAGGATATTGGCAATATCCTTCGGATCAGTATATTTAATGCCATTCTGTTTTAGCTCAGAGCAGATCTGAGCATTGCCATTTAGATTCTTGACATAGTTATAGAATGCTTTGTGGTTGTCTTTGGAATCTTTGGCAATTTTATTTTCGTAACTAGCTTTGGAGGATTTTATGAGGCATCTCAGTTTCTTACTGAGGCTAGTAAGGGAGTTTTTTGCATCCTGGGATTTTCCTCTTTTCTGCAAAAGTTTCTTCCTTTTGTTGTAAAGTTTGTTTATGGCAGGGGACCACCAGATTGACACCAAGGTGCAGGCATATCCTGTGCTACTGCAACAGTGACCTAATGTTTAACATTAGGTATGATCTGCCACAAAGGAAAACTGTTCTTGCTGGCATAAGGAAAAGGACTAGCAGTTGTTCCTTTGTTAACCTGCCCTGAAGAGCTTTTTTCTTAGGAAAGGAAAGTCCTACAAACTGCTCTAACTAGACAATTCCTTCTTTTATAGCTGATACAGAGTTTTTTGCAAAGGAGGTTAAGCTATTCACAATTTAATGGGAAGAGAAAGTATTAGCAGAGTCCGAGCAAAGTTATTATAATTTTTAGTGGTACTATTTTTCTTTCTGCCTCTGTTCCTCTTGTTAGTCAGCATTTGAGGATGCCTTATTTACACTTAGCGTTTTATTGACAGTCGGTAATCAATACCATAAATATCTGGTAAATATATAATAGCCCCAGAACCACAAATTCTTTATTCTGATGGTTATTGTTCCACTTTCCTACCCCACATTTCAAAGACATGCAGTAGGTGGATTGTACATAGGTGTGAGTGTGCATGCAAGTGTGTAGTATGTGGCAGGGCTAGCCACCCAGTGGTGTGAACCTTGGCTCTAGATGATTGTCACTGTTGAAATGATATCCCAACCCATGTGCAAAAATGGGAAAAGAGGTTGTGGATGGATGGAAGGATGAATGGATGGATTCTGATGTTCATTCTACAGCAGTTACCATGGGTTCAGTATTGAGAATAGTTGCATTCTCAGAATTTCCCAAAAGTTGACACAGTTGAGGACTCATATGCTTCTGACGTTTTTAATTTCTCCAAGTCTTTTGGGTTTCTAACACCATAATGGGAATGGACCCCATTTCTAAGTCAAAGTAGGGTTAAAGTTCATGAAATTAGTACTGTTTCAATCTTTGATGTTAGTCAGTAGTGCTCTTCGCAGCACCCGCAACTGCCCAGTAATGACTCCTCCTGCAATTCGTACAGTGTTACAAGAATCGGTAACATATCTAAACACGATTGTAGATTATTTTTTATAAGGCCAGTTGCTCTTACTACTATTGGAACTGTCTGAGTATCTTTCTTCCACATGGCTCTTGTTTCTGCCTGCAGATCTCAAGGTATTTTATGACTTTGTGTCTCTGTACGCAAGACACTGTAGTCACTAGGTGTGGGGATTTCAATGATCAATGCTACTTTTGTCTTCTTTTCTTGGACCACTATATCCAGTTTTCTAGCATCTATCTTTTGAACTGTTGGTATTGGGTGGTCCCATGTGATATAAATGTCATAATTTTTTGTGATTCTTTGTTGCTCATGTTTCCAGTGTTTTTCAGCCACTTCGATACCATAATGTTTGCACAGTCTCCAGTGCAACAGTCTCAACACATTATTATGCCTTTCAGTATACAGTCCCTCTGCCATTAGCGTGTTGCAAACAGCAACAAGGTGTGTGACTGTTTCCATTTCGGTTTTGCAAAACCTACATATAGGTTCATAGGTTTATACTAGGCTATCTGCCCTAGGGCATTTATAAGCCTAGCCCAAAGTTTTGTGGCTTTCACCACCCCTTAAGTTGAAGGATGCTATGCCCATTATTTTGCTGTGCCTCTGTCCAGCAGTGACACAGAGGTGATCCCCGGGGTAAACCTGCGATCTCCCTTCCATTGGTCAAGATTTCTCTTGAACAAAGCCAGCGAGGTGCTCTGCCTCACATGTACCGGGATTTTGTTCCACAGCATAGGGAGTCTCTGGGTGATGAATCTGTCCCTCCAGCACGTCCTATTTATAACCGTGTTAAGGTTTAGGTCTCTTGATCTTGTAGTTCTGGTGGATTTAGATTTTTTGAGGTGGAGCATGTCCATTAATTCCGGGTTGGACATGGCCTTGTATGTCAGGCACAAGTCACCTCTGGGCAGACGGTATGCGACTGAATAGAGCTGGAGTTCCTTCAGTCGGGCAGCATAAGACATATTTTTGAGACCCATTATCCTTTTGGTGAGGAATTTTTGGGGTCTTTCCAATTGCTGCAGGTGTCTGGTAAGATACATTCCGAATGGGGCATTGTACTCAATCATTGGTCTGATGAGTGATGAGTACAGGGGAACAATGACCTCCCTTTATCTGGATGTGAATCCCTTCATGATCAGGTGGGCAATGTAGAAGGCCTTCTTAACTACTTTGGCAACGTGAGTGTCAAAGGAGAGGTTACTGGCAACTTGGGTCCCCAGATCCCTGATAACCTCTTCTGTGCTTAGTGGATTGCCACCTATATGGTAGCTAGGGGTAACCTTGTTTTTCGAAGGGTATGACTATGCATTTTTTGGCATTTAACTTTAGGCCATGGCTCTGGCACCAGTTATCCGTTTCTATGAGACCCTTCTGAAGGATATCTGTGTCTGATGTGTTTTCAACTATGGCACCCAGTTTGCAGTCATCTGCAAACTTTGTCAGCCATAATCCTCCTGTGTTTGCCTGTACTTCTGAAAAGTAGATGCCAAACAAGAGGGGGCCCAGGACTGAGCCCTGTGGGACACCACTTGTGACCGGCTTGGAGTCTGACATGGCGCCAGCAACTCTGACCCTGTGGGTTCTGTCACTTAGCCAGTTTGCAACCCATCTTGTGACGTATGGGTTTACATTTAAGCTGGTGAGTTTTTCAATGATACCCTAGTGGGGTATTGTGTCGAAAGCTTTTGCAAGGTCCAGGTAGGCTGTGTGGACTGCCTTACCCTCATCAATGGCCTTTGAGACTGTTTCGAAAAAGTCAACCAAGTTTAAAAGGCATGATCTGCCTTTGACAAAGCCAAACTGGGTTTGATCCAATGTCTGTAAGTCCCCTATGTCTTTATTTATGAGTTCCATTATGATCCTCTCCATAGCTTTGCAGACCAGGCTTGTTAAGTTAATGGGGCGGTAATTTCCAGGGTCTGTGGAAGCACCGCCTTTGTGAAGTGGTACCACAGTTGCCGTACGCCACTCCTTGGGTACGTATCCTGAGGTGAGGCTAAGATTAAACAGCTGCCTTAAATGCGGGTTTAATTCCTCATTGAGTTCGTGGAGCAGACAGCCTGGGACACCATCTGGTCCCATAGATGCTGTGTTTTTCGCCTTGGAGAGAGCAGTTTTCACCTGTACATATGAGATGTTTGGGAGGCTACATTTTGCTGGGATAGATATCTCTCCTTTTGGGGGGAAGAAATTTGCACTGAACCTGTCAGCCAGTATGTTGGCAATGTCTGTTGGTTCAGTGAACAGATATGTCTGTTTCTCCCACATGTTCAATGGACTTTGTAAACCAGCATGTACATAGCCCACTATCTTGGGCTGCCAATATTAACCTTTCATTTCTTAATGTGAATTTGCCTCTCCTTAACCATTCCTGCATTCATTCTTGATCAACATGAGGCTCTTCCAGAAGTTTTCTATACTTGCAACTATATTTATGTTTTTTCCACATTTCTTGCCTTCTCATCTGGTCCTTCACCTTATATTCTTTCTTTTGTTTTTTTAGCACATTCAGTTGCTGCCTGGTTTTTATCTACTTCTGGTTTGATTTCCATTCCTGCTGGACGTCGATATGCTTCTGCTAAATTAAGCAGAGATGTCATCTTAGATTTATTCTCCTCATGTTTCAAAATGTTCACTCATTTGGATCTTGTGAGGTCAGTGGATATGTGTGGAGTCCCTTGATTGCAGATCTATACATGTAATCAATTTCAAGGAGGCCCATCCCTTCTTCGCAATGGGGAATATATATTCTTGGTATAGACTGATTTTTATAAATCATTTGGTGAGCATGAAACATTTTTCTTGTTTTAATATCCAGTCTATCCAACACTTTTTGGAGACAGTCAATCACTCCAAAACTATAACTTAGGACAGGAAGAGCAAATTGATTTATGACTTGGATCTTGTTCCTAGATGTTAATGCTGTTTTCAGAATTAATTTAAGTCTTCAAAAGTACTCCTCTTGGAGCTTTATTCGCATTTGTTCATGTTTTATTGCTGATCCTTCATCAATTCCCAAGTATTTATACACTCCCTCTTGCTCAAGTTCTTTTATATCACATTCTTGTCCCAAACTGATGTTTTCTTGGTGCTGCAGTTTTCCTTTTTTAAAGGTTGCTTTTGCACATTTATCAAGACCAAATGACATTCCAGTATCATCTGCAAAAGTTTTGCCAACCTGCAGCTGTGCTTTCAGTTCCTCTTCTAGTGAGCTATACAGTTTTAAATCATTGACAAAGAGAAGATAAGTCAATAGACTTAGTTGTTTTCTAGAAGCCAAATTGTAGCCATGGCCTAAGCTGTTAAGTAAACAGGTTAATGGGTTAATGGCAAGGCAGAATAGCAATGGTGACAGAGAGTCACCCTGGAATATCCCCCTTTGAATTTTTATCCCTGGGATAATAATCTGTCCTTTATCATGGCTTAATTGCAAAGTGGTCTGCCACTGTTTCATGGTTACTGTAATGTAGTCAATCAGTGCAGGGTGTACACTGAGGACTCATATGCTTCTGTGGATAAACAGGTGTTATTTGATGTATCACTGTGACATTATAACTGACTAATAAGCTATCCTGCCAGAGATAACTGTATGTCCAGCCAGTTGACCAAAGCCTGGGCACCTTCCTCTTGTGCTGTATGCCCACTGTATAACCGAAGCTGAAGAGAGAGAGATAGGATGTACATAATGGAAGTGCAGGTGTGAATTATCTTAGAGCTTTCTTGTTGACAGTTGGAACACTACATTTGCTCTTCAACTTCAGTCTGTCAGCTATACTGTCTGTGCCAGTTTGATTGTCATTGAGGAACCTTCCTTTTTCTTACCCATTTGTGGCTAAAATAATTTGTTTCTTCTGAACTATGAGGGGAAAATGTGATTGTGATAGGCAAATTCTTTACAGGGACAATCAGTCTAAATGTTTATTTTGTCTAGAAGCCCATCATAATTATAGAGACTGTTCTGTTTGTCAGTCCTTCATTCCTAGAATCCTTAAAAGCCTGTCTTGTATAAAAATATACCTAGAGAACCAAAAGTTAAAGGAACTTTTGCAAGGGGAAAATGGCTTCCAAAGTTTTCTAGTCAGACTTTCCTTTTCAGCCAAAAATAAATTGAAGAAATCTAAGTCTGAAGCTTCTGCTATCCAGTCAGTCCTAGATGTCTCCACTGTGTCTCTTCATGAGTCCTTAGACCATCCAGATATATTGGCTGCTCTTGCTGTCGCAACCCTGTTGGAGGCTGATAAAATGCAGCCTTCTCGCAGTATGACCAGTCAGATGTGCACTTTGGAAGGGAAGGAGATATCACTGCTTATTAGTTCAGTGGGACCTGGGATTATTCTTTAAATAGGAAGAAGTCCCTGCCTCTCTCATTGAGGTATGTTAGGAGTCAGAGACTTGTCTTGTGCAGGTTCATCCATCCATCCATCACTCCTTTTTACCATTTTTTGCGCATGGGATTGGAGTGTAACATCAACAGTGACAAACATCTAGAAATGTTCACACCCCTGTGTGACTGGCATCCCTGCCAAAAAGGTCTTATATGCTTCTGTGGATAAGCAGGTGTTATTTTATGTCCTTCCTTGGACCACTGTTGCAGTATTACTGACTGGGATATCCTGCCAGGGATAGCTGTATGTCTAGCCAGTGTACCAAAGCCTGGACACCTTCCTCTTGCACTGTATGCCCAATGTATGACCCAAGCTCAAGAGAGCTAGGCGGTACATAAATATACCTCTCCCACTACATGACACGGCAAAGGCCCTAAGAAGGAGTGGTTTGATTTTTCTTAGGGAATGTTTAAAACTATTATGTCCTCCCCCCGCTTCTGCTATTTATTCCCCTCAGAAGAGACATAGGAATTCCTCTTCTCAAGAAGATGACTTTGATTCCGATGCTGTTTGCTTGGCACACCCTCCTCAAATTCGTTCCCTTGTAGGTTTTGAATCTGAAAAAAAAAGATACTGTACTTAGTGGTTCTTCATTAGAAGAACTGTTTTTTGGATATAGAATGATAAAAATGATGCAGCATTTTCAATGGTAGAATAAGCAGATGTCAGATGTCTAAAAAAGAGCTGCTTAACTCTTTTGTATATGAGAGTTCCTAAATAAGTTGCTTTTCCTCCTGTTTTAGAAGCATTAGAGGATACCTTTGCCTCTGGTTCTCTTAACCCAGAATGGTATCCCCCTGCCCCTAGGAAACCGTACAGATCCTTTAAAGTCCCTGACCCCATTCATTTCTGTATAGGAATCCTTCAACCGACCATGCCATTATATCCTTACTGTCTAATCCTACTAAGCTGCATCCTTCCTGTAATGCTTTGCCCAGTGGTGTAAGGACAGGGAGCTATAGAGCAGTATAGCAAAAGTTATACATGTCAGCCATTCTGTCCTTCCTTACCATTAACTATTAAACTCAAATGATCTGGTATCTCTTACCTATTTTGGAGGATAAGAATACGTTTTTCAGACATGCCAGATTCAACCAACAAAACTTCTCTTATAGGTTCATAGGTTGGTACTAGGCTATTGGCCCTAGGGCCTGTACAAGCCTAGCCATAACAATTACTTCCCTGGACCCCTGTCTAGCAGGGCAACTGACATGATCCCTGGGGTGAATTTCCTATCTCCCATCCAATCGTCAAGGTTCCTTTTGAAGAGGGACAAGGAGGTGCTCTGCTTGATATGTATGGGCAGTCTGTTCCAGAGTATGGGGAGTTTCTGGGTCAGGAACCTATCTCTCCAGCATGTTTTGTTCATTGTGATGACAAGGTTTAGATCCCTGGAGCCTGTGGCTCTGAGTGATTGGGATTTCTTTAAGTGGAGCATGTCCAACAGCTCAGGGTTTGACATGGCCGTGTATGTTAAGCAGAGATCACCTCTGAGTAGACGATATGAATTCTGCTACTCATGTTACTAGACATTCTATTAAATGCAGTTATGCTGCAGCTGATGCATCTTCCAGAGCAGCTGCAAAGGTTCTATTTTTATAAGATTTTCATAGCTTAGGTTGCAGCCCTTACCAGAAAGTGTTAAGTTAAAACTTTTGGATGTTCCTCTGGACAATGAACATCTTTTCAGTATTGCTGCATCTGTGCTTTTCAAAAACTTACAGTACAGCTGCAAAATTATGCAGATCTTCAAACAGATCTTTCTCTTGTCACTAAGTTTAGAGGAGCTATCCTACTAAAGCTGGCCCCATTTTTTTCATAAAGAACAGAAAACACCTCAGAAATAAAAAAGTTTACAAAAAAGAAATGCCAAGATAAATCTCAGAAGGATTTCAAGGGGTCAAAATCCTCATTTACTGACAAGCTAGCCACCTTATGGCTATCTTCCTCTAACCACCTCCCTAAGCCAGTCCTCTATTCCACTCTCAAAAAAACTATCACATTTTCTTCCAGTTTGTAAATCCATAATATCAGGCAAATAGGTTCTTTAAGTCATTCAGAAAAGTTACATAATATCTTGTCCCTTTCCTCTAGTACTCTCAGGCACTCCTCAAACCCTTTCATACCAAGTTTCCCTGAGCTTTTCTATTCTTTAAGACCTCGTTACACAGGGAGCCATAGAGTTGGTCCATCTCACCTTCAAGGAAAAAGATTCTACTCCAGACTCTTTCTAGTGTCCAGGAAAGATGGACAGTAGAAACTTGTTTTAGACTGGCTCACATAATACAAGGCTTTCTTATTCATCCAAATCTCCAAACCCTTACCTGAACTGTTTGGATGACAAGATTGCAATACCAGTTAGTCACCTTTTTTCAGTGAATGTGCTACAGGTATTACAAGAGGCTAGAAAATCAGTTGCAGTGAAAGCTTATGTTTCCTAATGGAAAAGATTTTTATTTGGTGCCAGAAGAGGAGCCAGGACTGTTAACAACTTGGTGTTCCTGCTATTCTTTCTTTCTTGTGTGAGCTGTTTAACTTGGGCCTGGCATTCTTTTCCATCAATAATAATTCAAAGAAACAGGGCAAAAAAATGGCTTCCACAAACCAGAAATAGAAGTTATGTCCTTACCATAACGTTCCATGTGGAGTGTTCATCTCGCCTTTGTTCTTACACATGGGTTCGGAGCCGATCCTCTGCTCCGTGCTCTTAAGCTCTGCATCGAGAAGAAGCTCGAGACAATCTAATACCCACAATCCCCTCTGCCTTTACCTCAGATCTAGTTTGCAAGCAAACCAATCTACAGAATAGCACATTCATGCTTACATCACATATGCACAGAAAGAATCTACACATAACTATATATATATAAGCCAAACAGACACATATAAATATATATATGCCAACTATGTACACAATATTGCAACAGTAGCAGAATGCTCCTGGCCAGGCATCAAAGAACGTTCTTCCTAAGGGTGGGAGGGTGGGACTGTCAGATGAACACTCCACATGGAACGTTATGGTAAGGACATAACTTCTATATGTGATAGTGTTCAATCTGGCGGTTGTTCTTACACATGGGTAGCCCTAGCTCCTTGTTCCTGAGGAACTCACGGGAGGCGTTCTTGAGCACAGTGGAACCAAAGGTTGCCCTGTCCCTAGAAACCTTGTCTACCTTATAATGAGAAATGAATGTATGTGGCTTAGACCAAGTAGCAGCTGCACAAATAGCGTCCAGTGGTAGGTGGGCTGCATGAGCCAAAGATGTAGACACTGACCTTGTGGAATGTCCTTTGGGTTTGTGTAAAAGGGTTTGATTTGAAGAATCGTAGACATAGATTATACAATCCGTTAACCATTTAGAAAGAGTTCTTTTGGTTACTGCAAGTCCTTTCCTGCTATCAGCAAAAGCCACAAAGAGTTGATCTGTTTTTCTGTGATCTTTTGTTCTATCCAAGTAAAATCTTAGCTGTCTGTGAACATCTAATTTGTGTAACATATACTCCATTTTGTTGGAGTGGTTTTTGAAGAAAGTGGGTAATTCAATGGACTGATTAATATTGTTAATAGAACACACTTTAGGGAGGAAGGATGAATTGGTTCGAAGAGAAACTCTGTCAGAGTGAAAGATCAAATAAGGGTGCTTGATGGAGAGAGCCTGAAGTTCAGATACTGCGGAAGTAATGGCTACCAGAAAGAGAGTTTTCCAGGATAAAAATTTTAATGGGCAAGAAGAGGCAGGTTCAAGGGGCAACATTAATTTAGATAACAATAAGTTTAGACTCCAAGGTGGAGATCTGACCGGTGGTCTAATATGAAAAACCCCTTTTAAAGGCTTTACAAAGTCTGTGAGCCATAACAGGAGCTCCACATTCTTCCACATGGAAATTCGAAATGGCAGCCAATTGAACTCTTAGTGTAGCAGGAGAAGCACCCTGATGGAATAAGTCCATTAAGAACTCTAATATCTTATTCAAAGGAGCTATAAAAGGATCACATGGTGTGTATTCACCCAGAATACAAATCGCTTCCATTTGCTAGCATATGTTTTAGTAGTGGAAGCTTTATGGCCACCAATATATCCTGGACTGCTGGTGACAAAAGATCAGACCTGGCTAAATTGGGAATTGGAGCAGTCAAGCTGCTAGATGGAGGGACAGGGCGGCGGGATGGGGAACCCCTGACGAGTGAGTCAATAGGTCTGGCTCTGGGTCCAGAATCCAGGGTCCCCATGCAGTGTATCTTCAGGAAGGGAAACCAAATTTGACGAGGCCAGAATGGGGCAATGAGGATTATTGTCCTGTGTAGGTTCCTGGCTTTCTGGAGAAACTTTGATATCAGAGGAAATGGAGGAAATGCGTACAGGAGTCCCGGGGCCAATCGTAAACCAGTGTCGTCCCTGGGGACTTCCCTGGAGGTAATAGGGCAAAGTAGCTCCTGCATTTGGCATTCATTGGAGACGCAAACAGATCGCAGGAAGGCTGGCCCCACGTGAAAATCCTTTTCGCCACTGACTGTTTTAGGGACCACGTGGTAACAGAATTGCTCTGCTCAGCCTGTCGGCTATGACGTTGGATGACCCTGGGATGTGCGTTGGTATTAGAAAGCGACCCGTGGACTGCCAAATTCTCATGGCCTCTCTGCATAGCTGATAGGACTTGGTTCCCCTGCTTGTTTATGTACCAGACTACCGACATGTTGTCCGTCTGAACTGCAATAGTCCCTAGAGGAAGAAGGGGAGCAAAGTGTTGCAACGCCAGAAACACTGCCCTCAAGTCTAGAACATTGATGTGCAGATTGTACTCCAAATTGGTCCATTCGCCTTGGACTATCTGTCCCTGAAAGATGCCCCCACCCTATCAGGGAAGCGTCCGTGGTCACCGTAACTGTGGGCGGGTAGCACAGCTCCCCTTGGAAAGGTTGGAGGTTTGAAGCCACCAGTTAAGATCTGTTTTGCAAGACTTTGTTAAAAGAATCTCGTGTGTTAGAGGTAGTTGTTGAACGACCATTGTGCAAACAGCAGCCATTGTAGGACTCTCATGTGCAGCCTTCCCAGGAATTGCAATAAGGAGGCTGACATGAGGCCCAACACCTTCAGTACTAGTTTTGCAGGAGATTTCCTTGACAAGAGTAGAAGACGATATGAGTCTGAAGTGATAATATCCTTTCTGGGGAAGCCTCAGAATCAACTGTGTTTAATTCTGCTCCTATGAACAAGATATTTTGTGATGGCTGAAGTAAGGATTTTCCAGCTTACGGAAATCCCTAGGTGAACACACAGTTGAAGAACAAAGTCTGTGGTGGCAGAAAGGAGCCAGTCGTCCAGATACGGAAACACCTGGAATCCCTGGCGTCTCAAGTGAGACGCTACCACTGCCATGCATTTGGTGAAGACCCTGGGGGCTGAGGTCAGACCAAAGGGCAGGGCTCGAATTGAAAGTGACTGGCCCCAGCTGGGCGCAGATGATCTCTGGATGCCCTGGCCATTTTGATGTGGTAGTATGCATCCTCTAGATCTATTGAGCACATCCAGTCGTCCTTCTGTAAGAATGGAAGGATCGATTGAAGCGTGACCATTGAACTTTTCTTTCCTGACGAAGGTATTGAGGTAGCTTAGGTCCAGAATGGGCCTCCAGTCCCCTGTTTTCTTTGGAACTAAAAAGAACCTTGAGTAAGTCCCGAATCCTTGCTGGTCCGCTGGGACTGGTTGGATGACTCTTTCTAGCAGCTTTGAAATTTCTATAGCTGCTGGCTCTAGATGGGGGTACATCTGGGAGTCTTTTCTTTGGGATGGGATGAGATAGAAAGGGTATGTTGTAACCTCTGGTAACCACGCTTTTACCCACTTGTCTGTAGTTATATTTTGCCAGGCCTGAGGGTATAAAGCTCCCCACTGCCTCCAGAGCAGGACAGTCGGGCCTCCTCTCAGGAGTGCTGGAAAGGTTTACCAGGAGTGTCTCCCTGTCACCTTGATGTTATGGACCCCCTCTGCCGCCAGGGCAGCGTCTTCCACCTCTGCCCCTCCTCTGCCTCTAGAGGGGCATCACCCTGTGTGCCTGGGAAAGATCCTTGGGGTTTTCGAAACCACATTTTCCACCACGTTGCCCTTTGGGGTGGGTCTGGTTGGGGTGGAAAACGGACTCCGACAGCAGACAGAGTCTTTCCCTCCTGTTCACACCGGGTAAGGGTCTCCTTTACTTTGGGGCCAAAGAGAGTGGCACCGTCAAATGGGCGTTAGTAAAGGAAGACTTGAAGGCTTCCATAAAGGAACATAAGCGCATCCAGGATTGTCTGCGAAGAGCAATCGCTGAAGCTGCTGCCCTACTCGACAACCGACCGCCATGGGAAATCAGCCTCATGGACGAGTTAACAATAGATGTAAGGGTATTAAGTTGCTGTCACTTTTCTGAGACAGCCGCATCTGTAGTACCCTGGAGGGTATCTCCCAACTCTTTGACTAGATCCCTCTGTAAAATGGGTCAGATAGTTCAGGGATCGCATGGAAAAAGCCGCTGAACTGAAAATGCGCTTCCCGTATCTATCCATCGTCCTAGAATCTTTATTAGGAGGATGGACAGACGAAGAAGACTCCGACATCTCCTTTTTCGTGGCTGCTGCCACCACCATAGCGTCTACTGGAACTCCTTTTGTAAGGTAGGACTTGTCCTGTGGTGTCGTGATGTATTTATTAGGTTTCCTTGGAACTGGTTCCACTGTGTCAGGAGCCTCCCACCCCCGAGCAATTAGTTCCATTAGTTCGCCGAGGGCGAGTGACCCAGGAGGAAGAAGGGCGAGCACCAAATGCCTTCAGCAGAACTGACTCATCCTCAGAAGGGGGAAGGGACTGCCAGTCACCTCTCTGTTTCAGGATCTCCAATATGTCAAAAGAGACATCTTCCGAAGGTGACTTAGGGGACCCCTCTGACTCATCTAAGTCAGTATCAGATGTCAAGGATTCCTGTGGAGAATCCAAGTGTCTCCTCTTACACAATCTCTTCCTAGGGACTTCTTAGTGGGAGCATCCGAAGAAGCCTCGGAGGAAGAGGGGCACCAGGGTGGCTGAGACACTGGTGCCCAACGCTTGGATGTGGTCGTGGGTGCAGATGAAGATAACGGCCCTTTATGGGGAGGAGAGGTTGCTTCCACTGATGTGGCTGTCTGGGTAGACAACACCTTCCTCATCAGGTCGATCCCGCGCCGAAGAGTCCCCGGTTCGAGGAAATGGGGAGAATCCCGCATCGACCCGAGGCCCGAGGGACTCTCGCGGAACCAAGGACAGACCGTCGGCTCCGAGACTCCGGTATCGGGTCCGGAGTCGAGGTGAGAGGAACAGACCGAGAAAAGGACGGTTCTGGACCCGGGGCTCCACAATCAGTAGATCAGCCTCTTCCGGCTCCAAAGACTGAATCGGTCTCGGAGGAGGAATGGATGGAGATACAGGAGGCCTTCAAGTTTCGACACCAACTGGGTGGAAACCGAAATAAGTTTGGAGAGGGCCAAATGCTCCAATAACTTCTGCACCACGCGATCCACATCGATATCCAGTTTGGAGGAAGAACGGGTCGAAGGAACCGAAGACGGAGCCGACCTCAATAAGGTCGAAGGAGGAGGCCATCACCGGTTCCAAGACTCGAGGCTCAGGAACCGATACCAGTTGAACACTAGTCTGTGGAACCGGTGATCTAACCTTTGTTGAAGAGCTCGGAGCCGATGACTTGGGCTCCGGCGTCTTATTCCTTAGAGGACTTCGATGCCTGGTCAGAAGCATCCAGAGCCTCCTGGAAAGAAGGTTTCAATAGACCTCTGTCCATTAGTTTCCTGCGCCTATCTGTCATGACCCTCCCACTAAAGAGTGACAGATGGAGCAGTCCTCTAGTGGAGAGGGCCAAGGCAGTAGGGAACTATGGTTGTCAGTCACTGACATTTTCTGGCCACACTGACAACGCTTGAAACCTGACTTCACCTTCTCAGACATTATAGGAAAGAGAGACAAATCCAGTAATGCAGTCAAATCCGTTAAAGTTTGTCAAATCCGATAAAAATTGTCAAATCCGTATAAAGTTCCTCAACTATGGTAAATTTATGAAGGGTGTAGGCCCCAAAAATATTTAACCGATAAAATTAGTTAACGGTACCAATAACTCAACGAGACCACAACACAATCATACAGAATAATACTGAAACATCAAATAGAAATAGAATCCTAATAAAATATAACAAAATAAAGTTATATCTTAGCTTAGACTCGAGCTAGCTCCCAACGATGCGTATGCAGCAGCGGCAAACTAGATCTGAGGTAAAGGCAGAGGGGGATTGTGGGTATTAGATTGTCTCGAGCTTCTTCTCGATGCAGAGCTTGCAAGAGGCCGGCACGGAGCCGAGGATCGGCTCCGAACCCATGTGTAAGAACAAACGGCGAGATTGAACACTATCACATTATGTTTATTCCATGTAGTAAAACTTAAAACTGCTTCAATAAAATGTAGCATGTAAAAAAACAGCTCAGTCCTTAAAGGCACTCTAAAAGATAAGTGTTTTCGTTCCACTAACACATTAAAAAGGAACTTCATCAGATAAAATAGTAAAACGCCAATATTCTTCTTAAATACATTTGAACCAATCACAACAAAGAATCTGATAACACCTTTGCTAAATCACACAACAGGGCAGGAAAAAGACATAGTAATAGAACACCCCCTCTTTCATTCATTAAAATGAATGCAGCAATGTTATACAATGTATCAATAATGAGAGGGAGAAGTAGAATTAAACAGAAAAAAGATACATTTTATCTATTAAGAGCTTTGAGTTTTAGACATTTTATACTCTCTGTATCATTTAAACCTGGCCAAAACGAGCATTTAAATGGAGCTGCCAAAACAATTCTGCCTTCTCAAGTAAAAGGGGCCATGCACCACCTTGTTCTGACAGTAATAATGTTTGTAACACAACAAATTTAAAAACATGTCCAGGATTAGCAGTAATATGTCTTGCCAATGCATTTGTTTCTCTCCCTAAACGAATATCACTAAGGTGCTCACTCATTCTGTTTTTCAATTTATGTTCAGATTTCCCTACATAGAAACATGAACAATGAGAATAAATCATAGTTGTATTACAGTTTGCTCTACCATAATTATTTACCTTATGTTTTTTAATGAATACTTTGCTAGTTTCAAGAATGTAATGACAAAAAATGCATGAACTACATTTATACATACGTCCTATTTTACGTGTAAACACAATGTGTTCAAAAACTGATTTTAGGCTCTGTCCCTTTTTGTAAACAAAAATAGGGGAACTATCTAAACGATCCCTTAAAGTGTTTTCTCTCCTCAAAATTTCCCAATTTTTATAAAGAATATTCCTAATCATATGACTCTCGGCATTAAATATAGTGAGAAAAGCATGAGAGAAATTCTTGTTATATTGACTTGTTGGTTCAACATTGTCATTTATATTGGGAATAGTTACATTATTACTCTCCATTGGTGCAGCATAGCCAAAATCTAACGCAATCATATCATTAGGGACCATCCTATTACACTTATTACCCAAAATGGGGCTAAAATGCCCCCAGCTCTTTTTTCAATAACTTCTGAACTCAGTTCATTAACTAGAGAATCTGGATACCCTCTATATAGGGACATGTTTTTCATTTTATCAATCTCCTTCAAAAATGATGACCAAGTAGTAACCATCCTAGCTGCTCTAACAAATTATCCTTCGACAATTGCTCGCTTCTGTGTATAAGGACGGTTACTACTAAAGTGTAAAAAAGTGTTGGAGTATGTCGTTTTCTGATAAATTTCTGCTACAAATATATTATTAAGGATATCCTTAATATTCAGAACATCTAAATAGGCTGTTTGGTCCATATTCATGGAATGGGTGAATCTCAAAAAGGATGTGGTGTTATTAATATAGTCAGTAAACTCAGCAACAGCTGTACTAGGGCCATTCCATAAAATAAAAATGTCATCCAAAAAGCAGGTATATGACACACAATAAGTATGCCAAACAGATGGAAACAAAAACCTTCTCTCCCATTCATGCATTACTCTGTTTACATATAACCCACCACATGAGGACCCCATAGCCACACCTTCTTTTTGGCAGTAAAGCTCTTTGTTAAATAAAATAAAATTTTGCTTTAACACCATATCTACTAATTGTTCAAAAGTATTAATCTGTTGTTGTGCTATATCCTTAAGTCTAAGATATTCACAGAACCAGTCTTCACCAACATCATAGGGTATGACTGAATAAAGATCTTTGACATCGATAGTGATACACAAATAATCACAATCAAATGTCACTGTAGCTAATCTCTTTAAAAGTCCCATGAGTCTATACACAAATGTGGCTCATTCCTGACAAAACTCTTTTAACTTAGTGTCAAAGAATTTAGGTAATGGGTGTGTAATAGACCATCTGGCATCAACTATTGGTTGCATAGGAGGCTTGTTCAGGTTTTTATGAATTTTAGGTAATCCAAAAATTGTAGGCGTAACTGGATATAACACAGACAGATAATTATACTCATCCACAGAGATAGACCCGTCAATGAAAAGGTCCTGCAAAAAACTTCTAATTCTTGAATATGTGATATTTAACTCATGTGAACTATGCTCATATGTTTCACTGTCCAAAATGTTTTCCATCTAACTATTGTAATAATTTATATTCATGATAACCGACCCCTCTCCCTTATCAGGTTTCATGAATCGAATGCCTGATGTTGGTAATAAAAAGTGTAAATTTGATTTCTTGTACTCTGATAGGTTGTTCTTAGCTCATTTAATACCTAACTGAACTGAATGTCCTGATTTAGAACAAATAGACCTAATATCCACTCACGCATATGTTCAAAAAGCTCCAAAGATGGATGGGGGGGGGGGGTTAAATGTGCTAGAAATTGTCAAAATATTATTTGAACAAGTGTCATTATGAAACATTAAATTCAGATTCAATTTACACACACAAAGTTTAAGGTCAAGCAAAACATGCACCATATTAGTTTTTTGCTTGGAATAAAAGACAAGCCTTTGGATAGCAGATCACAAATATCAGTATCAATGGCCACTGAGGAAAAGGTATAAATTTTAAAGTAAAAACAACAACACTCAAACACAACACCAGAGGGTAAAGATTCCTGTGGTTGTACCGATGTAATAGATAACTCCACAAAATGTAAATAAATAAAACATCCACAGGAATCAAGCAAATGGTCAACAACGAAGAAATAAACACGGACTATAAAACCAGTCCAATTTTAATAACAAAAGTAAGCGCTTTCACCTTTCGGCTTCATCAGGCATGATTCAAAAAACAAACTGTCATTTAAATATTCAATCCTTGCTTTCAATTGGTGAATAAAACAATGACATCATTTAAACAGATAGATAAATAAACTAAAAATGAATTGCATATTTGAAAAGCATATTTAAACAGCTACAATAAATAATCAATTTATGCACATACAGCATATGCTGTGAATACATAAGGAATACTTAAAAACGTAACGTAAAAACATAAGCGTCTTGAACTAACACCTAATAACACTATAATGCATACAAAATAAATTAATTATAAATTACTTTACATAAGTAAATATTACAGAATAATAACTTATATGACTGTGTAACTTTTACCATCAACAAGGAACTTAAGCAGAATGGTAAACAGTGTTTCAAACAGACACGGTAACCTTTCGCTTCCATAAAAGATGGGTTTTAAAGAGGCTTTATCATTCAGCCCAGGCTCTCTATCTGCTGAACATCTGATAATCTATCTAAGTTCACTTTCTTCAGTTAAGGTAACTATATCTCCACCTCGTATGCTCAATTTAAAAGCTTGCATAACTGAAAAAGTAAAAGTATGGCTTGGGCCCCTGTCCATAAAATGTTTAGCTAAAGCATTAGTATGGGTACCTACATGCATATGGTAAACATGTTCCCTTATGCGTTCCTTGAGTTTCCTGTTAGTCTTTCCTATATAGAAACATTCACAGGAAACACACCTAGCTAAATAAACTACATGTTCACTCTGACAATTAGTGATAGTATGAAATGTAAACTCTTCCCCTGTAACGACATGTACAAACGAGGACCTCTCATCTATATATGGACATTGTTTACACTTCATACAAGGATGTGTATTCTCTAGATCAACGGAGGAATGATGGAAAGCCCTGTCTAGTGGACGTTGACAGAGCATATGCTTCAAATTCTTCCTGTTTCTAAAAACATAACCTGGTTTAGGTCCTACTACTTTACTTATATTCTGATCTAACAGAAGTATATCCCAATACTTCTGGAATACATCCTTGATCTTAACTACATCCGAAGTGTAAAACATTGATACCCTCAAGTATCCTGTACTAAAAGGACTCTGCACCTGATCCTCCGTAGACCCTCCTTCAGAAAAATATGGTCTGGCTCTAGTTGACCTAAGAGAATTTGCAGCACTAATAGCTTCATCAACTTCACTCTGTTTATAACACCTCTCCAATAACTTCTCCTTGAGGTTAGAGATTTCCAACTCAAAGCCATCATCAGTCGGGTTAAGCCTCGAGGCCCTCATGGCCTGACCCTTTACTAAATTCTTGAAAACAAAAGGAGGATGCATGCTATCCCTATGAAGTAGGGTGTTCCTATAACATGCTTTACGATAAATAGCTGTATTCAGCAAGCCATTACCAAGCCTAACTCTATCCACATCAAGGAAGGAGATACTATATCTAGAATAATTGACAGTGAAACTAAGAAAACTAGTCAAATTATTCACGACTGATACCAACAAAATTAATTCATCTTCTGTGCCAAACCAAATGAAGAACAGGTCATCTACAAAACGTTTATAAAACAAAACGTTACTACGGAACTCAGGTAGAGGGAACAGTTGTTCTTCCTCCCATTTGGCCATCACTATGTTGGCGTAGCTATTGGCACATGAAGTGCCCATAGCTACGCCATCATTCTGCAGAAAAAACTCATTATTGAAAGTAAAAACAGTATTCTGCAGGACAGTCTCTAAAAATAGAGTTGTGTTCAGTTAAATATTGATGTACAATAGATACGCCCAAGTCATTAGGAATAACTGTGAACAGACTCTTTACGTCCATGGTAACCAAAATGTAAGGTTTATCATCAGGTATTCCCCTGGTAAAAGTATATAATTCTAAAAGAAATTGCTTACTATCCCTTAAAATGGTGGGATTCGCATCAACTACAGGTTTAAGAAAATACTCCAAGTATAATGACAGGGGTTCTGTAACCCAACCTCTTCCAGCTACTATCGGGCGTAAAGGTGGTTTCTCCAAAGATTTATGAATCTTGGGAAGGCCCTGAATAGCTGGGATAAGTGGCTTATTAACTCTTAAGAATTTAAGTAAGGTATAATCTATATCGCTACATTTGTAAAGTTCATCTAACATGTCATAGATCTTAAATATTTTATTAGTAACATTGTCTAATCCAATCCTAGAATAAGACGTCCTATCACTCAACATTGTCCCCATACTATCTAGGTAATCATCTAGGTCCATTACAACAATAGGACCTCCCTTATCTGCGGGACGAATAACTATAGAGGAATCCTTAGAAAGATTAGATAAAGCTCTTCTCTGATGGAAACTAAGATTTTGTCTACACTGTTTCCTCCCTTTCAATTTATTGGACTCAATTTATATAAATCTTGTTCCACTAACCTTGTGAAAGTATCTACCAATGGATGCAAGGGAGGAACGTACAAACTAGGAGTTCGGAATATCTTACTATTATCTAGGCCACTAGCTTCCACAAATTCCAACTTTAATTGTAAATTTCTTGCAAAAAGTCTTGTATCTAAGACCGTATCTGTGATATTGCTTACTCCACTGGGAATAAATGTTAATCCTTTATTTAAAACCTGAGTCTCATACTTAGTTAAAACCTTATGAGATAAATTAAGCACTAAGAATTGGGAACTCGTTCCCACATTTTCTTGAGGGTGGGTCCAGTATGTTCTCCCCCCAAACCCTTCAATTTCACCTTCCCTCTGCTGTTTGTTCTCTGTCTCTTCCCAATTCTTAGTGGAACAAGATTTATATAAATTAAGTGAGTCCAATAAATTGAAAGGGAGAAAACAGTGTAGACAAAATCTTAGTTTCCATCAGAGAAGAGCTTTATCTAATCTTTCTAAGGATTCCTCTATAGTTATTCGTCCCGCAGATAAGGGAGGTCCTATTGTTGTAATGGACCTAGATGAGTATCTAGATAGTATGGGGACAATGTTGAGTGATAGGACGTCTTATTCTAGGATTGGATTAGACAATGTTACTAATAAAATATTTAAGATCTATGACATGTTAGATGAACTTTACAAATGTAGCGATATAGATTATACCTTACTTAAATTCTTAAGGGTTAATAAGCCACTTATCCCAGCTATTCAGGGCCTTCCCAATATTCATAAATCTTTGGAGAAACCACCTTTACTCCCCTATAGTAGCTGGGAGAGGTTGGGTTACAGAACCCCTGAGATTATATTTGGAGTATTTTCTTAGACCTGTAGTTGATGCGAATCCCACCATTTTAAGGGATAGTAAGCAATTTCTTTTAGAATTAAATACTTTTACCAGGGGAATACCTGATGATAAACCTTACATTTTGGTTACCATGGACGTAAAGAGTCTGTTCACAGTTATTCCTAATGACTTGGGCATATCTATGGTACATCAATATTTAACTGAACATTCAGATTTTACCAGTTAACTCTATTTTTAGAGATTGTCCTGCAGAATAATGTTTTTACTTTCAATAATGAGTTTTTTCTGCAGAATGATGGCGTAGCTATGGGCACTTCATGTGCCAATAGCTACGCCAACATAGTGATGGCCAAATGGGAGGAAGAACAACTGTTCCCTCTACCTGAGTTCCGTAGTAACATTTCGTTTTATAAACGTTTTGTAGATGACCTGTTCTTCATTTGGTTTGGCACAGAAGAAGATTTAATTTTGTTGCTATCAGTCGTGAATAATTTGACTAGTTTTCTTAGTTTCACTGTCAATTATTCTAGATATAGTATCTCCTTCCTTGATGTGGATATAGTTAGGCTTGGTAATGGCTTGCTGAATACAGCTATTTATCGTAAAGCATGTTATAGGAACACCCTACTTCATAGGGATAGCATGCATCCTCCTTTTGTTTTCAAGAATTTAGTAAAGGGTCAGGCCATGAAGGCCTCGACGCTTAATGCGACTGATGATGGCTTTGAGTTGGAAATCTCTAACCTCAAGGGGAAGTTATTGGAGAGGTGTTATAAACAGAGTGAAGTTGATGAAGCTATTAGTGCTGCAAATTCTCTTAGGACAACTAGAGCCAGACCATATTTTTCTGAAGGAGGGTCTACGGAGGATCAGGTGCAGAGTCCTTTTAGTACAGGATACTTGAGGGTATCAATGTTCTACACTTTGAATGTAGTTAAGATCAAGGATGTATTCCAGAAGTATTGGGATATACTTCTGTTAGATCAGAATATAAGTAAAGTAGTAGGACCTAAACCAGGTTATGTTTTTAGAAATAGGAAGAATTTGAAGCGTATGCTCTGTCAACGTCCACTAGACAGGGCTTTCCATCATTCCTCCATTAATCTAGAGAATACACATCCTTGTATGAAGTGTAAACAATGTCCATATATAGATGAGAGGTCCTCGTTTGTACATCTCGTTACAGGGGAAGAGTTTACATTTCATACTATTACTAATTGTCAGAGTGAACATGTAGTTTATTTAGCTAGGTGTGTTTCCTGTAAATGTTTCTATATAGGAAAGACTAACAGGAAACTCAGGGAATGCATAAGGGAATATGTTTACCTTATGCATGTAGGTACCCATACTAATGCTTTAGCTAAACATTTTATGGACAGGGGCCCAAGCCATACTTTTACTTTTTCAGTTATGCAAGCTTTTAAATTGAGCATACGAGGTGGAGATATAGTTACCTTAACTGAAGAAAGTGAACTTAGATGGATTATCAGATGTTCAGCAGATAGAGAGCCTGGGCTGAGTGATAAAGCCTCTTTAAAACCCATCTTACGGAAGCAAAGCGTTACAGTGTCTGTTTGAAACACTGTTTACCATTCTGCTTAAGTTCCTTGTTGATGGTAAAAGTTATACAGTCATATAAGTTATTATTCTGTAATATTTACTTATGTAATGTAATTTATAATTAATTTATTTTGTATGCATTATAGTGTTATTAGGTGTTAGTTCAAGACACTTATGTTTTTACGGTACGTTTTTAAGTATTCCTTATGTATTCACAGCATATGCTGTATGTGCATAAATTGATTATTTATTGTAGCTGTTTAAATATGTTTTTCAAATGTGCAATTCATTTTTAATTTATTTATCTATCTGTTTAAATGATGTCATTGTTTTATTCACCAATTGAAAGCAAGGATTGAATATTTAAATGATAGTTTGTTTTTTGAATCATGTCTGATGAAGCCGAAAGGTGAAAGTGCTTACTTCTGTTATTAAAATTGGACTGGTTTTATAGTCCGCGTTTTTTATTTCTTCGTTGTTGACCATTTGCTTGATTCCTGTGGATGTTTTATTTATTTACATTTTGTGGAGTTATAAATTTTAAAGTCACCAAGGGAGTTCTCCACAATATTTAATGCTGATACTGCATTCAAAGAGTAATTTACAGGCACTAGTTGGATAGTCATCTCTTCCCCCTCCGGGAACCTCTGTTGTTCCCTCTGTACTGACTGGACCCCCTCTGATATTGAAAATGTCCCTGTTGTCTCATGGCATTCCAGTTCGTATTTGATCTCTGCTGGTTCATCAGATGTTCTGATCGTCTCAGGGGAAGAAAGTTCTTGTCTAAAAAATCATTCTCTAATTCATTCTCTAACTCAACATCTCCCATGGTAGCCAAATCAGACTGCTCTCTAATATTGGAGGCAAAGTTCATTCTTCTGTTCCAAACTTGCGAGTGTGGTGGTGGGGGATAGGCAGTGTTATTCCTGTATTCTTCTATATCACTTGTTAATTTTTTAATTTTCCTATTTTTAATTATTATCATCTGTTCATCTATCAAATGCAAAATACGTGAGTATTCATATCTGTTGTCATTAAAGGTCACATCTTGTAAAATGGCCTGGTCCAAACATAAAGTGTCTCTAGTAAGAGAGTCAATTAATTCTGTGCTATGCTTAATCACCAGCTCCATATATTCGAATCCATGCTTGTAGAATAATTGCAGGAGTTGGTTGTGAAAATTATATTTATATTCTGTGAAGGTTGTTGTTGTGTAACATCCATTCTACCCAAAGTCAATCACCAAAACACAAGAGAAAACAAACCAACAGTAATTATCGAAAGAAACAGAGAAATAAATGGCTCCCACAAACCAGAATGGGTTTATTTCACATAGTAAAACTTAAAACTGCTTCAATAAAATGTAGCATGTAAAAAAACAACTGAGTCCTTAAAGGCAGTCCAGAGGATAAGCACTTTTGTTCCACTACCACATTAAAAAGGAACTTCATCAGATAAAATGGTAAAATGCCACTGTTAGGTGTATGTGTATGGATTGCTGTTTGTTTGGTGTGTTTGTGTTTTGTGTATGTGTGTCAGAACAGCGAATGTTTTCCGTTGGAAAACATTTGTTGTTCTGCATGTTCGATGTTGTCAGCGTTCACTGAATAGGGGTCGATATTAGAACATTCGACATTTTAAAAAGTCAGTGTTCTAATATAGACCCGGTTTACCATCATGGGTCATATGCATGCTCCTGGCAAAGACTTGGTCCAGTCAGCATTACCATATAGACACAATGTGCTCACATGGTTAAAACTTACATCTGATGATGTAAAAGAATAAATGTATAAGTTGGCTGTACCTGAGTTGATTATGGACATTCAAGGATTGCAAGAGTCTGTCTTCTTTATGCTGTGGAGAAGGAAAAATGGTAATGAGATTGATGGACTGATTCAAAGAAAGCTCAATAACTACCTTATATATGAAAGAAGGGTTGGTCCTAAGGGTTACCTTGTCCTTTTGAAAGATGAAAAAATGTGGAGAAGTCATAACCACTTGCATTTCTGAAACTCACTTGGCTGAAGTCAGAACTACAAGTAAAATAGTCTTCCAAGTACAGAATTTAAAGGGAAATAGAGGAAGCAGACTCAAATGGCAAAATATTAAGCTTTTTCTAAAACATAATTTAGGCCCCAAGGAGACAAAACAGCTCTTCATAGTGGCCTAATGCACAGGACAGTTTTCAAAAAACTATTTTATCAAACAGACATGAAATAAATTACCTTAGCCACAAAATGGGAATAAAAAGGATGACTCCCCAAAAAGGATAATTATCTGCCCAATAGCAATTGAACTGAAAGAGGTGGATCTAAGGGCAGACAAGCAGAGGACTGACAGCTGTGCTTTGATGGAAAAGAATGCCAGGCCCCAGTTCAGCAGCTCACACAAGAAAGAAAGAATAGCAGGAATACCAAGTTGTTCTTCTGGCACCAAATAAAAAATGTTTCCCATTAGGAAACATAGGCTTTCACTGCAGCTGATTTTCTAGCCTCTTGTAATACCTGTAGAACATTCACTGAAAAAGGTGCCTGACTGGTATCACAATCCTGTCATCCAAACAGTTTAGGTAAGGGTTTGGAGATTTGGATGAATAAGAAAGCCTTTGTGTTATGTCAGCCAGTTTAGAACAAGTTTCTACTGTCCATCTTTCCTGACACTAGACATAGTCTGGAGTAGAATCTTTTTCCTGCTGCCACTAAGGATCATGGGCTAGACATGTCTTTTGCAGTTGTAAGAATTTCCTCTGTGGGCAAGGGAGAACCACTTTTGTTGATCTCAGATGAAAGGGTGGGTAAAGGTGTACCATACCACACAGCTAGGAAAGGGAGCCTGAGCCCTGGATACAGTGCCTATCTTGGATCAGTGTTTTTTTTTCAGGGAGTCTCACAGGAAAAGAAAACAAAAAGTTAAAAACTCGGTTTCTCGTGTTTTTATTTCCATGATTAGGGTAAATTTACTGGGATTTGCTAAGGAATTGATTTCTGCTGTTACTTTTCCGAATTCCTCTTCACAAATGAAAAGATGAAGAATTCCCCCCTTTTCTGACTGATTCACAGTCAGAAGAACAGGGATTAGATGAAGAGTGTTGTGCTTTAGGGCTTTCTTCACAAACTGAAGATTCCGATTCTGAAGAAAGTGTTGCTTCAGATTTCCATCAAGAAGGCCCATCTTTTTCTGAAACTTTATCTAAAATGAAAGACGTTTTCTGTGGGAATAGAATTAGATCCATATTTCCCAATAAATGTATTTTGCTGTGTTACAGTTACACAATCTGCAAGCTGTCCTTCCTGTTTCATCTCCTTTAAAAAATGTTTTCCAGACAAATTCTGCTTTACCTTACAGTCAACCTCATGCCACTAGGAAGTCTCATAGGTTATATGTGGTACCTCACATTCACAGACACTTGTTTTCTAACTGTAAAGCAGACCCCACTGTGATTTATTTACCCAAAATTGCTTCTTGTAGACAAATTGCTAATGCTACTGCCATTTCTTCTAATAAGAATGAGAAATTTGGTGAGAAGGTTTAATGTTCATCCTGTTGATCACTGCTGCAGTAGCCTTAGCTATACATGTTACATCCTGCCAAGGATATAACAGCCAGCTAGCTTCCAAAGCTTCAGGACACCTTCCACCACACCCAAACTGTCAGGCAGCTCGAACTGAGCTGACTAAAAGACAAGTTTGGATGCAAAGTCCTTCAGAGCTTTACTGCCGCTGAACAGTACTCTCCTCTGAGGCAAATGAGGATCAGTGATCGGCTTGTGCTGTTCCTTTGCTGGGTAGATAACTTCCCTTTGGGGTAAAAAAAAATCATTTTTTTATGTTGCTGTTTTATAACTTTCTTCTTCAGGAAGCTAGGACTTTTGTATCTTAATGGACAGTCATGAAACTGTAACACTTTTAAATGGAGTGTCCATTTTCCATGTCAGTTTAAAAGTGGTGTAAAGTAACTGAAAATTTTTTTTCTGTGGGGAAAATGTGTTCATGTTACTTTTGTGAGACTGGCATAGTGTTTTAAATTGCTCTTTACTGTGTTTTTCTGTCAAAAAAGTAATTTTAGTAGACTGGTAGTGTTTACTGGCATTTGCTGCTTGCCTTCCCCAGGGAAGAGGCAGCATTTTTGGCTTGACCATGGAACAGACTACTGGTGCCATGGGTAGTCCTTCTAGCCACTACAAGAAAAATAAAATTAAGCAAACAGCCTTTGCTATCAGAGCAGGCTGGCAATTTGCCTCCACTGCAGGTGGATGACTGCTGTAGTCATTTGTTGTTACTCAGAGCACTCATCTTTTACTCCAGATCTCTCTGGTGTAGAAGCTGCAGCCACTATGGGCTGGTGGTTAGCCATGTGCTGTTTGAATGGTGCGGTCCCTTCAATGGGCAAGGGAGAGCCATTCTTTTCACTGTTGTGTCAGAATGCTGTACTGATCCCTGGGGAAGCTGGAACACGTGGAGACCAATTTGATTTATCTATCCTCAACACATATCTGACATTCCCAAGTTCAAAATGTGACGTTACAACAGCTTTACCTCTCTGGGCAAAGATCACTGGGACTCTGATGGATCTCACAGCCTCTTCTCATGTTCCTCTCAGGTTCCCAGGAGGCCAGTTGCAGGGCGTATCAGACTTTTCAGGCTCATTCTTTCTTGCCTCAGTTCTATCTACTGCACCAGTGGTAGCTTTCTTCAGGCTAAGAGGAATACAAATCTATCCTTATTTGGGACGATTGATTCTTTCTCTCAGGAAAGGGACTTTCTTCATCATCATTTACATGTATGCCCAGGGCAAGATGCCAAGGTAGGGTATTCCTGCTGAAATACAGTCCAGTCATTACTCTCTTGAGGATATAGAACTGTGCTTGAGAAGACAGAATACAGTTGCAGCTTCCCCCTTTTGACCCGGACAAAACAACTTTCTATTTATTTCCCTGACTTTGTCGACAGTCAGTCAGGCTGACTGGTTCAAAGCACCTTCCTTCCTTCTGCCTTGGGGCTACTGGTATTTTAAATCCCCACAATGGTACTGCATAAATGTATGATGGCAACACAAAAAATATATGGACTGGCCACAGCCAAGATGGGACACTGTCATTCAGATAAATGTACCAGATCAAAGACCTTGTGGTGGGTGAGCTCATATCACCTAAACAGATCCTCATGTATTTCAAGAATTGACTTGAGGGGAACTCCAGACATAGATCTGTTCCTTCTCCACTGAATTACACCAGTTGCCAAAGCCAAGTTTTGCACAAAAGGTTTCATTGGAAACTGGGATCTCTCTCATTCAATTGGGGCAATTTTCACATGTCCATTAATGCCTGCTCCACTCCTGCCTCTCTCCTCCCAAAAGGTCAAACAGGACAAGCCAACCATGATTTTACCATGATTAGCTGGCCTCGACACTTGGCCAGCAAACCCTGGAGGTCTCAGTAGGTACAAAACTGTACTTTGTCACTGCTGTTAGAAACATAGTTGGCACCATTTTTCCTATCAAAAATAAACAGAAAAGCAAGCATTTGCCTACTCCTTCTCAATTTTCTTTGGATAGGAGTAATTTAATGGGTCTGTCTCAGGGTTTAATTCAGACCATTGATCCTTCTTATAAACTTGTTTCTGGAAAAAGAAAGAGGGATACCTCTTTTCTTGATGATATGATTCTAAATTTGAACAGGAATATACAGGAACAGATACAGGGTTTTCCTCAGCAGATAGCTCAGTTTCCGATTCTCCCTGTGGAGGTTACTTCTTCTCTAAAACTACTACTAGAATGTGCTAGTGTTTTCAGCAGGAGAACACTGAGGTTTTTCAGTCCCTCAGAAAATACTATGTATGTATTTATTAATTTGACATTTGTTGACCATGAGTGTCTGACTGAGCTATAGCCCTTTTTCAGTGGAGGCCAGGGGAGAGACGCTCCACAAAAGTACACAACAAGGTTACAACAACAGAGTATGCATCTGATGTGATAGCACAGAAAAACAAAAAGGTTACAAAAACAGCTTTCATTTGAGAACATTACAGAAAGTATGGAGAGTGGTAATCAAATTGTTTACAAAAGGTTGCATATGATGTAAATGTACAGAACATGTAGTAAAAAAAACAGTTGTCTAACTATTTACACGTTACTATTCTAATTGTTCAATTATAATAAGGAAGTGGTCAGATCTGTTGCTGAAAGTCAAGGTGGAAGAGAGACAGTGTACAAGTTAGGTGATAAAGAAGAGGCAGGAGTCTGATCCAGATCCTTCACCCATTCCTTCTGTTCTGTCTGCTTTAGAGGATGTGTGCATTACAGATGCAGTTTTCCTGATAGTCAGCCAGCTTGTCCCTAAAAAGGCAGATTGAATGTATACAGTTCCTCAGTCTTTTAAGTGTTTTTACACTATTCCCAAATCTGACCCAGCAGTTATAGCTTTAGTTGATGCCACTGATACTAAGCACCTATTCAATTCCAATCCTACTCTTTCTGATAAAGATGGCAAAAATGATTGATAGGTAAGGGGGGAAGTGTATATTTCTGCAACTTTTATTTTCAGAATTCTGAATTGTGAGGTTCATATGTTTGTTCTGACTAATTGTGAAAGCATGAGGAATGTTATTTTTGTTGCAGTTTCTTCTTATTAGGAAAAATCTACAGTAAATAACTTAGCTTCTTCTATTGCATGTGTCACTACTCTGTTGTTTACAGTGTGTGTGTGCATGCGTGCATGTGTGTGTGCATGTGTGAGTCTCTTAATACGTCTTCCAGGGCTATGGCCACTGGTACTATTTTGAGGAAGTTTGCATGGCAGCTTTCACAGAACCTCCCAGATAATGTTAAAAATGATATTTTAAATTCTCCCCTGGGTAGAGATGAAATGTTTGACCCCTCTGCTACAGAGGTGATCAAAAAGTGTGATGAAAGAGGGAAGCTGATCCAGGGAATCTCTTAAGAATTTTCAGCCCTCCTTTTCCAAATTTTCCAGGTGATTTTCTGTCTCTTAATCCAGTTTTAGCAAAAAGCTTAAACAGTTTCAACAAAATACAGGTAATCTGGCATTTAAAAAGAAATGGCAAGGGGGTTCAAAAGAGAGGACTTGAACCTGAACCTCTCAAAACAAATGAAAGTCTAACAAGTCTGAATGCCTGTTCAAGAGACCTTATGCTCCCCTTGCACACTGGCCCTTTTTTTCTTCCAGAAAGGCTCATTTTTCTCTTTGGCAGCAGACCATTTCAGCAAATGGGTTCTGGAAATCACCCAGCAAGGTTGCAGATGGCAGTAGGAGGAAATTCTTCCTTTCCATGGGGTCATTTCTTATTCTCCAGATCAGAACCTTTTGTTTCATAGATTGTTACTAGGCTAATGACCTGGGGGCTTTTCTAAGCCTAGCCAAGTTTTCCGAAAAGAATAATGATGTCCTGTACCTAAATAGGACATTCAGGGCCAGGCATTTATAAGCTACCTCTGTCCATAAGGGACATGGGTGCCAGGCCCAGTATAAAATTTATTTCCTATCCACTGGTCTAGGTTGTGCTTAAATTGGGTAATAGATGAACTAAGCTTCACGTGGATGGGGAAGCCTGTTCCATAGGCAGTGCAGTCTCTAAGACACATCTGTGTCTCCAGCATGTCCTGTTTAAGTCACAGACAAAATTCAGGTCCCTAGACGTTGTATTTCTGGTGCTGTTTGACTTAAGAATATGCAGGAGATTCACAAGTGTGGGGTTTGTGGATGCCTTGTAAGCCAGGCATTGATTATCCCTCAGCAATCTGTATGAGACTGAGTAGAGGGAAAGAGCTTTAAGGCATTTTGTAAGGAACCTCTGAGGTCACTCTAGTTGCATATGCCTGGTCTGGTACATACTGAAGGGATCATTGTTATCTGTGATTGGTCTGATAAGGGCAGAGTATGGTGGGATAATGACCTCTTTGGGCCTAGATACCATGCCCTTATAAGTTGCACAGCATAAAAGGATTTCCTCACCATTGTGGTCATATGGTGGTCAAAGGTAAAGCCACTGTCTACATGTGTACCCAGATCCCTAACCACTGAGTCGACTGTTAGGGGCATATTATCAACATGGTAGTTAGGTGGGATGGTTGACTTCCCAAAGACTACATTTATGCTTTTCTTATCATTGAGTTTAAGTCCATGGCTTTGACACCATTTGTCAGCCAGAAATAGGGTTTCTTGGAGAATGTTGGTGTCTGCAGGGGAGTTGCTGATAACCCCATCTTGCAATCCTCTGCAAACCTAGTCAGCCATAAACCTTCAGTATTTGCTTCTACTTCAGAGAAATAGATGCCAAAAAGAAGAAAGCCCAGTGCCAAGCCTTAGGGGACTCTTCTAGTGACTGGCCTCTTGGTGGAGGTGGCCTCACTGTTTTGACCTCCTGGTTCCTATCAGTGAGCCAGTTGGCTATTCAGTGTGAGATAAAAGGGTTTTTACCTGATTTAGTGAGCTCGTCTATAATGCTTGAGTGGGATATTGTAGCAAAGCCTTGGCCAGGGTGAGGTAAGCTGAATACACAGTCTTGCCCTCATCCATTACTTTGGTGACTCTCACAGAGATGTCCATCAGACTTAATAGGCATGACCTTCCTTTAACAAAGCCAAACTGTAATGGGTCCAGCATTTGCAGATTTTTATTTCAAGTAATACTGCCTTATAGTCATATCTGACAAGCAAGGACATTGCACCAGGTGAGAAGCATCACTTCCCCATGTTCTTGATTACAAGGTGAATGATGTCTGTACCCCAGTAGGAGAATGGACCAACAGTTCCAGATGCTGGTATTAACAAAGTTTAGGAGTCACTGGGCTTGTGGTGTAGGATTCCCAATCTATATAGGGGTACTTGAGACACCCCATGAAGATCACATTGGTTTGAATGGTGAGAGACTAGTACATTAAGATAGGTATTATGGGTTTCCTGGGACATGGAGGGGGGCCTATAGATTGTAAGGATATGGTACAAGACCCTGTTTATGGTGAGCTGCACATGTATGAGTTCCACTGAGTCATACACTTTACCTAGTCTGTGAGTCATACACTTTAACTAGTCTGGATGTGAGTTTGTTTCTAATATTGACTGAGAATTTTCCGCCTTTTAATTCTGTCCTGTGCCGTAACTGGTCTAAAGATGGGAAAGACATTATTAACCTTACACTGCCAGGGTGCTCTCTGTGACTTTAATCCATGTCTCTGTTACTACACAGATGTCTACACACTCTAGGGAGAGGAAGGCTTGCAGGGAGTGGAGTTTCTTAAGACTTCTAGCATTGAGTGGTACCATCTTCAGATATTTCTTCATAGGTTCAGTTAATTCAGGAAGTTTATCAGTTTGGCATCGCCTAAAAAAGGCCTTATGGAGTTGAAAGAGGTCTTTGCCATTATCCAAAAGCCTAGAGAGGATAAGTGCAGACCATCTGTGGCAAAGCAGCATAGTCTGTCAACCATGTCCTCCCAGGTCATTAAATATTGTATCCCCTTGAGTGACACCAGAAGCTAAACTGTTTGTTAAAATCTTTAATTTTCTGTTGGTGATGTGGCATTGTTCTTGGGGAAGGTAGTATAATGCTCAGTGCTAGGTTTATACCTGCCTGAGACACACAGTCTCAGCGAGCTTGATCATGTGTCACTTCATATAGTCAATAGAAGTACGTTTCAGGTCATTAACACCCACATGTACAATGACAGATTTATACTGGTATCTGTGGTTCAGTTACTTAAGTGCTTGTGTGACTTGACAGATCCTAGCCCTGAAAAGTCAGCTAACCATGACTATCTCCTGTGAATAGGACATCAGTGTGCCTCACTATAGAATCACCAGTGACCCTTAAGTTTGACTTTGTACTGGTTTGCCTTAAGGGCTTAGCAGTAGAGGCAGTGGCTATGATGTTACCATGTGTAGCTGTGGGTGGTGTTTTAACAGAGTTTTTATGTGATGGCTGAGGATCCTTTTTTATTGAGTTGTGCAGGAAAGGCTTAGTGTTTTAGGAAGGTTACCTGTAAGTACATCAACATAAGTAGTTGTATATGTATGGTCTTTACCCTGTGCAGTAAGTGTGCTACAGTTGTCACTGACAACCTCTGTAGGATACGTTTTGGTTGTATGGAGAGTTTTTCGTCCAGTGTTAAAATGTATTTACACCTCTCACATACTTCACCTGTTTTATTAAGTGGGTTATCATTGTACAGCAGGCAATTGATACAATGCCTCAGAATACCTGTCTCTGCCAGACTGGCCACAGAGAGGGTCAGAAAGTGCACATCCATGTCTACTGATCTAATAGGGAGGAGTGAGAGAAATAAAAAAAAAATGAATAGGTCAGTAGTTAATAACATATAATATGCTGTTCCAATGAGTGATAGAACCAGTTCCTTCTTCCTTGGCGGAAAAGCGTTTTTATTCAAGGATGTTCCTAGTGCCAAAGAAAGAAAGAAAATGTTTGGAGATAAGTTCTGGATCTTTCTTTCCTAAACCTGTTTGTTATAGTGCCCATACTCAAAATGATATCACTTCACAACCTGCTACTTAATCTTCCTCTTTCAAGTTTCCTGGTAACACTAGACTTAAAAGATGCTTATTGTCACATTCCTATTCACCTGGACTTCAAACATTTCTCAATGGTTTGCATATCTTTATCACGTTATTACTTCTCTGTCTTGCCCTTTGGGCTATTCACTGCACCAAGAGGGTTCACAGAGTGTCTAGCTACAGTTTTAGCTCATTGTAGGCTACATAGTATCCATGTTTTTCAATATTTAGACAGCTTGCTTATCTTTACAGAGTCTTTTTCACAGTGTCAGGAATCACTCGTTTGTGTGAGAGATCCCTTACACAAGCTGGGATTGCAAGAAAATATTCAAAAAGTCTTTCTTGACTGCTCTACACAGGATTGTGGTCTTGGGATATCAACTAGACACCTTAGCTCAAAGAGCATTTCTTCCACAAAAAATACAGCTGCAGCTGTATGTACTTCTAAGGTTTTGCACTCAGACTTTGATCACTGTCAGGGAATACCTCACGATTTTGGGTTTCATGGCATCTATGATTCTGATACCCCTGGCAAGACTCCACATGAGAAAGATGTAATGGCATCTGAAATCTCTTTGGTCTCAGCTTCAGCACCATTTATCTTTTCAATTCCTGATGCTAGGATTTATCATTTGGTAGAGGCAACAGATGTCCTTAATTCCAGGTCTTCCCTTCTCCCTCCCTGTTCCAAAGCAATCAGTCACCACAGATACTTCAGACTTTGGTTGGGGAGCAGTTTTATGAGGGATAAATGTGCAGCGGGTGTGGTGAACCAGGGGCAGATGCAAGCACAAATAAAAAAGGAGATGCTTGTCCTAATCAATGCACTCAACTCTCTGAACCATCTTTGGTTCTCAGGACTTCTTCAAGTGGTTACACAGAATACTAAAATCATGTGGCACATCAACAAGCGAAGTGGAATGAGGTGGTACCCCTTTTGCAGACTAGCCATGTTAGCTTGGGATATTGCTTCACAGCACATTCTCACTCTACAGGCATCCTACATCGTCAGAGCAAACTTGTGTGACAGACAAACTGAGAAGGACAGAGCAGATCCTCACAAATTGAAACTTAGTCAGGAAGTCTTCCATGGTTTGGTCCATCAGTGGGGAGTTCCACAAGTAGATGTCTTTGCCTCGTATAGTAACAGTTAACTGACAAGATTCTGTTCCATGAATTCATAAACCAAAGCCTGGAAGACACAGGTCTTTTCTTTTCTTTGGGCAGGACTCTTTCTGTATGCTTTCCCACCCTTTCCACTAATATCCAGGGTACTTCTGAAGATTCAGAAGGAATTCCCAAAGATCATTGTGGTGACTCCCTTCTGGCCCAGGCAACTGCGGTTCTCACTTCTTTTGGAAATGGCCAGGGGCAGTTACCGCAAGCTTTCTCACAAACTGGATCTACTCACACAAAAACAGGGATGTTTGATGCACCCTGACATCAATCAACTTCAACTGACTGCCTGGATGATAGGGTCTTAATTCCTTTTAGGCACCTGTTTACTGAGGATGTGAGGCAGGTATTAATGGAGACAAGAAAGTCTGCTACTAGAAAATCATATATTAACAAATGGAAAAGGTTTTCTAGTTGGTGCCATCTACATAACCAGCACCCATTCAGGGCTAGTTGGTCTCTGGTTTTACAGTATTGGTGTGAGTTAGTGTCCTATGGCCATTCTTATTCATCTGTCAAAGTTCATTTATTGGACATATTAGCATGGCTGAGTATAGATCCTCATCTTTCAATTCACTTTCATATCAAAGAGTTTTTGAAAGGGGTTTTACATAAGAGGCCTCCTAGAAAACCAGTGACCCCCTCCTTAGGATCTTAATTTTATGTTAGAGAAGCTAACACCTGCTCCATTTGAACCAGCTAACCTGGCTGACTTGAGCTTCTTAACATGGAAAACAATTTTACTGATTGCTCTGACCTCTTGAAGGGTATTTGAGTTGCAGGCTCTTATGGCGAGTCAATCCTGTCTCATTTCCTATAGGGACAGGGTTTCTTTGAGAACTGTTCCTTCTTTTATTCCTAAAGTGGTATCTGAGTTTACTTTAAGCCACTCTATCCATCTCCCCATTTTCATTCCTAAACCTAAAAATAGGGGGTAAAGGATATTGCAAAACTTGGATATCCACAGACAACACGGGTACTAGCTTCACAGAACTAACTCTTTCAGATCTTGTTTGATTCTTGTGAAGGTGAGAAGAAGGCACAACCTGTGTCAAATCTGACTGTTTCCATTTGGTTGTCTAAGACTATTACCTTTTGCTATGCTCACCATAACAAAACTATGGGTCAAGGCCCACTCTACCAAGACCTTGGCATCGTCTGTGGCTTTTTGGAAAGGGCTGGACTCTAGAAGTATTCTAGAAGCTGCTACTTGGTCCTCTGTACATACATTTACAAAACACTGAAAGCCTGATTCCTTTTCTAAGTCTAGATCAGGCTTTCCTAGGACCATTCTGTAGCAGCTCCTGAACTCTTCTTCTGCCTCCCAAATGTAGTTAGCTACGGTAATCTACTTGTATAACTAAGGCTACTGTAGCAGTGATCAATGTAATGAACATAGCACAGTTGTGTAAGTAAACTTGAAATAACAGTAGATGTTTGAATGATCACTGTTGCAGTAGCGGCTCCCTCTCTCCATCCCTCTTGTTTTCATATGATTTTTATGCCAGATTATGAACATTTATTTATTTATTTTTGTTCCTAGCTTTGTCCTTTCAGAGCTCAGCCTCTGTCTTTCTGTTGGTAGGAAGTCTGGGAATGGCTTTGCACCGTCTTTTAATCAGCTCAACTTGAGCTGTCTGACAGTTTGGGTGCATGGAAGGGCCCTGAAGCTTTGGAAGCTGTCTGGCTATTATATCCTTGGCAGGATATAACCCATATAACTAAGGCTACTGCAGCAGTGAACATTTGAACATATACTGTTATGGTAAATTTGCTTACAGAGCTGTACATTCGTCTGCCTCTTTAAATTTCAGAACTTTAAACCACTAGGCTCACATGTTAATATTTTTACTTCTGTCTTTTGAGAACATGAAAAAGTTAACTGTTAACCTCCTCTCTTATGAGGTGAAAAAATATTTGAATGCCTTTCTTTTATCTTCTTATCATGTAGTTAGACATTCCTTAGTGTTCTTATGTTACTGCTAATATTGTCTCCAGAAGAGTTGCTTCTAGGTCAGTCATGAGAAGACTAGCTTGGTTATATCCTCAAATTTTCCTGAAGATGTTAAGACTGAAATCTTGAACTCTGTCTTGCAATAGGAAGTTCTATTAGGCCCTTCTGCAGCTGAGGGTCTTAAGACAGATGATGATGGAAGAAAGTGGATTCATGGGGTGACTCAAATCTTCTAACCTTCCTGTTTAAGGTAAATAAAAAAATCCTTCTAACTCAGCTCCCTTTTTCAAAAATCAGTTTAAGCAAGAAGGGATAAACTAACATGTTTTTAAAAGGCAGTGGCAAAGACAACCAAGGGAAAGGCTGTAAAAATCAAAGACAGTTCAACCCCCCCCCCCCGGCAATCTCCCTGTAAATATTCTTTATGACACCAGTGTATTGCAGACAAGTGGGTTCTGAGTGTTATTCAGCTGGGGTACACTTGGCAGTGTGAGTCCCCTCCCTCCTTTCCAGGAGATCCCTCCTTGCTCAGTAAACAAAATATCCATTTTTCCTACAGTTCTGGAACAAATGTTATTTCAGGGGGTCATAGAGCCCATGCCTTCCTGCTAGATGGGCAGAAGGTTTTAATCAATGATTTTTCTGGTGCCAAAAAAGGGGATCTGGAGTCCTATGCTAGACCTCCTCTTTTTAAAAACTTCTCAAGGGTCCTAAATTTCAAGATGTTATCCCTTCAGACCCTGCTATGTCTAGTCCCTTTACTAGCTTTCCTGGTAACGCTGTATTTAAAGATGTCTACCATCACATACCCATTTGTAAATATTTTAGAAGTTTTTTAAAATTTTCTATATCTGGTTTATGTAATTATATGTTCATCATTCTCACTGCTGCAGTAGCCCTTAGGCTGTATGGGTTGTGTCCTACCCAGGATACAGCAGCCTACAAGCTTTACAAAGCTCTGCTGACCACTTCACACTGTCTGTTAATTGGACAGCAGTGTGTAGGAAAATCGGCAATCAGAGTGAAGTTTTCTTCATTATTTTTTTGCCGGCTTGAGAAGAAGCAACTCCGGCGCTTCAGCAAAGCAGCAGTTGACTTTAAGCTTCAATTCTGCTAGATATGTCCCCAGCAGGGAACCTTCACACACAGAATTGGTGTCCTTTTAAGAAAAATACCATATTTTTAGTTTTGCTGCAGTAAAACGCAGACATACCACCACAAGACTGAGTAAAAACTTTCTTTAATAAAAAACGTTAAAACGAGGCTTTACATGAACTGATGAGAAGGGATGACATCATAATCAAAACGATATTAATAAAACTATTAGCAAGGTGCAAGACACCATCTTTGATATGCTTATGACAAAGTGTATTACTAAGGAACTGTTTGATTTCTTCTTCATAAGTTCATAGGTTGGTACTAGGCTATCAGCCCTAGGGCCTATACAAGCCTAGTCATAACAATTCCCTGGCTATTTCTTCTCACACTATTTACTCCCTGGACCCCTGTCTAGCAGGGTGATTGACGTGATCCCCGGGGTGAATTTCCTTTCTCCCATCCAATCGTCAAGGTTCCTTTTGAAGAGAGCCAAAGAGGCACTCTGCTTGACATGTATGGGCAATCTATTCCAGAGTCTGGGGAGTCTCTGAGTCAGGAACCTATCCCTCCAGCATGTTTTGTTTATTGTGATGACAAGGTTTAGATGGCTCTGAGGGATTGGGATTTCTTTAAGTGTAGCATGTCCAACAGCTCTGGGTTTGACATGGCCTTGTATGTTAAGCAGAGATCGCCTCTGAGTAGACGATATGTGACAGAGTATAGCTGAAGTTTTTTAAGGTGGTCAGCGTAGGGTATCTGCTTTAGGCCTGTGATTCTTTTAGTGAGGTATTTCTGCGGCCTTTCCAGTTGTTGCAGATGTCTTGAGAGGTACATACCAAATGGGGCATTTGAAGTTACACATCCACAAATACCTTCATTAAGTGGGTTGCCTAAAATTCATAAGGATCTAGTGGATCCACTGATACAGCCAATTGTGTCAGGAAGAGGGTGGATTACAAAACCTATGTTAATTTATTTGGAATATGAACTAAAGAAATTGTTACTGCAAACGACTATGGTATTGAAAGATACCGCTCATTTTTTGGCGAAATTATATCGGGTAATGAGTACCTGTGGGCATTTTTCAGGTCTGCTGTTAGCTACCTTGGATGTATGCAGTTTGTTTGCAGTGATACCTAATGATTATGGAATTGAGGCCATCAGGAAATATGCATGGTCAGAGATTGATAATATTCAGATAATTTGCAGACTTTTGGAACTGGTTCTCGATAATAATGTGTTTACTTATGGCTACAATTATTATTGGCAAAAATGGGGAGTAGCTATGGACACACCCTGTGCAAATAATAACTCCAGTCTTGTTCTAGCTCAGTGGGAACATGATCATGTTTTGAACATCTCTAACTCGTGGAGAAGTAATTTTATTTTCTATGGGCGATTTGTGGATGACATCTTCCTTGTACAGGAAGGTGGCAAGAAGGCTAGAATTTGTAGCCTATATCCACTACTGCCTTTTTTTGGACTTTGATCTACATATATCTGATGTGGAAATAGTTTCTTGATGTCAAGTTGTACTTGGATCCTGAGAGGGGCATAGATACTACCCTTTTTAGAAAGGACACCTGGAGGAACCATCTTCTACATAAGACGAGTATGCACCCTAGGCATATCTTTTCCAATATAGTGGAGAACCAAGTCCCTTGAGTGTCAAGGCTATGTATGCATGGTAGTGCCTTTTTACTTGATTATAAGAAGTTAACTAAAAACTTTATGGAAAGAGGGTACAATAAAAAAGATGTTCGGTTGGACTTTAATAATGTTATGGAACTAAGAAAGAGAAAAGAACGTCCCTATTACTCAAGACAACAAGCTGGTAATATTACTAGACATATACATGGCCCCAGAAATAAGCGTTTAGGATGCATGTTAACCTACAGTACAGACATTGCGACGATATGTTATTAGGAAGTACTGGCCTGTGCTTACAATTGATGAGAATTTAAAAAAAGTTGTAGGGAAACTCCTAGATTTATTTTTAGAAAGAGAAAAAACTTGAAAAGACTTATGTGCCTTAAAGATGGTATGCAAAGGAATGGACATGATATCAGGAAGGGCACTTTTAAATGTGTCCTCTGTAAAGCTTGTACATCTATAAAGGTCTCCAATGAATTCAAGCATCCCACGACAGAGAAGATTTATTATTTTAAGGGACATGCAGATTATAATAGTAGGAATTTAGTTTATGTGGCCACCTGCACTTTATGTCCTGCCTTTTATGTTGGTAAAACCAACAGACTATTAAAAGAAAGAATTCGTCGTCACCTCCGGGATATAAAGAATTGTGTCGAAACAAATGCTTTATCAAGTCTTATTAAAGGCAATAAAAAAATCATGTCTTTAAGTTTGTGGTACTTGAACAAATACAGGAGGATATAAGAGGTGGAGATTTACATAATAGAATGGAAATCGTGGAGGTAAAATGGATTATGGACTTAAGAGCAGACCCCACACCAGGACTGAATGGGGTGGTTCCCTTAAAATCTGTTCTAAAAGGGCAACATCTCTTTAAACTCCTCTGAATTGGCTAAGGAAGGAGCCTTGGCTAAACTCTATTGACAACTGGATATACTACCCGTGTGGTTTTATTGGAAGACAAATAGGAGTTGGCTTGCTACTTGTGTAAGGATTGGTTGCCAAATATATTTTTAAAGGAAGGTGATTGACTCAGTAAATAAGAATCTGAAGAAGGCTGTGGTTGAAAGTACTTATCCTGTTTTTGTTTGTCCGTCCTTTGGAGGTTTCTGTCCTCAGATGTTTGACTATTCTTGTAATTGCTGCCTCGTTTTTAAAGTTTTTTATTAAAGAAAGTTTTTAGTCAGTCTTGTGGTGGTACGTTTGCATTTTACTGCATTGTTACTTCATTTTTGTTGGGCTACCTTTAACAACACCCAGGTTTGTGTTTCATTTTATATTTTTAGTTTTGGGCTTTAAGACGTGATGTTATGTTGTCCCATCTCGCCTTCATTCTTGCTGTTTGAGTTCGGAGCTGAAACTCGGCTCCGACTCAGCCTATACTTAAGCTCGAGAGCTTCTGCTGGCTCGAGGCTTGAGTCCTATCCCATGGTGCTTAGAGGATATTCCCCAGATCTCGTTTGTCGCTTGAAACTTCGGGATTGTCTTTACAGGCTCAGGCTTGTAAAATTTTATATTTTATATATTTTCTAATAGTTACTTCCTAATAATTATCTGTTTTACTTACTAGCTCTATCTTAATAGCCTTGTGCTATTTTAGGCTCTCTAAACCTTGTATTTTTAGCTTTGAGGCTGTCCTTTTCTTTGGGCCTTGTTGTCTCCTCAAGAATCTGTTTAAATTGGAGGATTCTTGCCCCTTTTCTTTCTTCTTTCCCCTTTTTAGGAGTACACAGTTTAAGTTAGAGGCGTCTCTTCCAGTGGAGGAGATCATCATTTAACTTAGAGACATCTCCTCCTCCCTTTCCTCCTCCTCTTATATATAAAAAACACACACACACACACACACACACACACATATATATATATATATATATATATATATATATATATATATATATGTGTGTGTGTGTATATATATATATATATATATATATATATATATATATATATATATATATATATATTTTTTTTTTATTTTGGATACCTGTTGATTTTTTGCTATCTTTCTCTTTCTATAAAAGTTGGTTCTAACATTTATTGTGAGTTTTTTCCTTATAGCTAGCATGTCTAAGGAACCAGCTAAGGAACACAAGTCAGGATTCAAAAAGTGTGATTCCTGCACTCAAAAAATGTCCATTACTGATGGACACACTAGTTGTGTGTACTGTCTGGGTCCACTCCATCTTCAAGACTACTGTTCCATTTGCCATAGTTTTAGTGCCAGGGTCTTGCAGGAGAGGAGAAATAAGCTTATATTGAGGGGCTTATTAAAAGTGGACGAAGGAAATCAGACCAAAAAATCAGACATGACCAAAAAGTCTGCTTCATCGGCTCCGGTGTCTGAGCCGACAAGCAGCACCAAATTTGATACTTCTTCGGCTCCAAAGGTTGTTGGGCCCGAAACATGGTTCTTTCTCAGTTCCATCGTTCTCATTGGAACTGCTGCGGAGCCGAAAAAGGAGCTGGTCATCATCCTTGGAGCCTGTTCACTCGGTGCCAGTGTCTCCTTTACTACAGTCAGTGGCAGGTAACCACAAGTCTTCCAGTTGTTCCTCCAGGCTATTGGATAATGATGTGGTGCTGGTAGTGAAGAGGTTGCTTCGGATCCGGGCCCTAGCAGAAATTCTATCGAGTCCAGCCCATTGGATCTTGGAGCCAACAACGGTACCCCCCAGTAATAACTACTGATATCTTGGCTACGACGTCTGCTCTGGTTTCCTTGATGCTTTCGTCCATCGAGGGACATGGAGACCGACACTCCCTGGTCAGCTCTGGTGGGAGAGTCGAGTCGGACTCTTGTCAGAACCGTCTCTCTCACTCGGCACCTCGGCTCATGTGAGTTCGGCTCCCACATATGCTTCGGAGCCACCATCCTCGCTGCTGCAGAGATTTTCCGGCCTCTTGGGGCTGGAGTCTCTTTCAGCCCGGGACAGCGGTGCCTTTGAGGTAATGCAGAGTGTGCTCTCAACTGAGTCTGCTCCACCTTCGGCTCCAGCCTCTCTTCCCCCTAAGGGACCGGTGTCCACCTTTTCATTACCTTTCCATCACCCACAGAGTAAATAGCCATTGCCCTAGGAAGCCGCAATTAGTGGATCCTCCTCTTCTGATACCTCCCCGGAACATCCCCCTGAGGAGGTCCCCCAGAAGAGACAGTGTAAGAGGAAGCACTTAGACTCCCCTGAGTCTGTCACTTCTGATACCGACTTAGAGGATTCAGAAGGATCTTCATGGTCACCCACTGTGGATGTCTCCTTTTCAGACATCCTGGAGATTCTTAAGCAGATGGGTGGCTGGAACTTCCTTTTCCCTTCTGAAGATGAATCTCTATACCTGGAGGCATTTGGCTCTCACCCCTCCACCTCTTGGGTATCTCCACCTTTTGACCCACTCCTGGATTTGGTGAGTCGAAATGTGTGGGACTGTCCGGACGCAGTGGACCCCATTTCACAGAGGCCTAATAAGTTCATTATGGCCCCGGAAGATAGGCAGTATTTAACTAAAGGGGTTCCTGTAGATGCAATGGTAGTGGCAGTGGCCACAAAAAAAGGAGTTAGCTGAAACTTCTGTATGTGTTCATCCACTGAACAAAGATTCTCGTACGATGAACAAATACTGGAAGCATATGTTCTCCTCAGCGGCCTATACCTTACGGTCACTGAATTATTTGTCGCATTTCATGCAACTTCAGAGGGATCTCCTAAAAGAGCTAGGAGGTACCCTGCAAGGTGCTACAGCTCTGGAATTATCTGATAAGGTTAATTCCCAGCTCACAACCTTAACCTCCATATCTAACTCCTCCATGCGCCTCATATCTTATGCAGCCGATGGAACGAGCAGGGCAGCAGGCACAGGAATATCTCTTTATAGACATTCCTGGATGCGCCTTTGTAAGTTTGCCAACCCTTCCATTCTTCCTTTATTGACACTCCATTTGATGGCTCATCATTGTTTGGGCCGAAAGTGAAAGAAACTCTCACCAGGAGCCAACAAGATGGTAAGACTCTGTCTGCCATTGGAGTCTGTTTTTCCACCCCTACCAGACCTTATCCTAAAGGTCAAAAGGGTGGAAAAATGTGGTTCCATAAATCCAAAAGAGCCTTATCTGACACTTGTGGTGATCCTTCCCCCAAGGGCAGAGGGGAAAACAATGGAAGATGCCGTCCAAGCGGCAGAGGGGGTCCGCAAAACCAGGGCGACAGAGATATGTTCTCTGGTAGGCCCTTCCAGCGCTCCTAAAAGGAGGCCTGCCTGTCCACCTCTGGAGGCAGTCGGGGGGGGGGGGAATATCACTGTACCCAGAAGCCTGGCTGAATTTGACTTGAGAGAAATGGGTACAGTCCATTATATCCAGAGGATACAGCATCCCCTTCCAGTGTCCACCTCATCCACCAAAGTCTATCCCAGACATTCCACCTGGTCAACGGCATCAAGCAACACTAGAAATACAAAAGTTGCTAGAAAGTCATCCAAGAAGTCCCCGCAGACCAACTAGAATCCGGAATTTACTCAAGGTTCTTTTTAGTTCCAAAAAAGATAGGGGACTGGAGACCCATATTGGATCTCAGCAGACTAAACAAGTCGGTGAAAAAGTCAAAGTTCTGGATGGCAACATTGCAGTCTATACTCCCATTTCTGGGAAAAGACAATTGGATGTGCTTGTAAGATCTTCAGGATGCATACTACCAGATAAAGACGGACAGGAGCTCAAGAAGATTTCTACATTTCTGGCTGGGAGCCAGTCATTACCAGTTCAGAGCTCTGCCCTTTGAACTCACTACAGCCCCCAGGATGTTTACCAAATGCATGGCAGTAGACACGACTCATCTGAGACGTCAGGGATTTCAGGTGTTTCCATACTTAGACGACTGGCTCCTAACTGCCACCACCAAGCAACAACTGATCAAAGCAAGAGGTTACACCATCCATCACTTCTCAAGACTAGGCATTACTATAAATGCAGAAAAATCTGCCTTGTTGCCATCACAGCATGTTACATTCATTGGTGCAGATTTAAATACAAACGACATGTTGACAAGGCTACCTCAAGAAAAGATCCAGACGTTACGCTGTCAAGTGATTATTTTACTCAGCACCCACAGGAACTATTGCAATTCAGACAGACAATATGTTGGTGGTATTGTACATCAACAAACAGGGGGGAACCAGATCCTACCCCCTATGTTGAGAGGCCCAGAGCATGTGGCAATGGGCAATATCTTCTCAATGCTTTCTGACAGCAATACATATCCCAGGGAAATCCAGCATTATAGCATACAGGCTAAGCAGAGCGATTCTCATGCCTCACGAGTGGTCCCTCAATCAGGAAGTTGCGAATCAAATTTTTCACAAATGGGGTCAGCCTTGCTGCGATCTTTTTGCCACTCCCTTCAGTACCAAATGCTGCAACTACTTTGCCCTAATCTCCCCTCCGGGAGAGTCACCGAAGGATGCACTGGTTCATGATTGGCCCCTAGGTCTTCTTTATGCCTTTCCCTCATTTCCCTTGATTCCAAAGGTTATACAGAAAGCAAAGTTGTTGAGTCACAGGTTAATTCTCATTGTGCCATACTGGCCTTGTCAGATTTGGTTCCCCTTTCTTTGGCCCTACCTTCAGGAGGACCCATGGATCCTGGACCCAGTGCCAGATCTTCTGACACATCAGTCAGGAACACTCCATCCCGCACTCCACACCCTCAAACTGACAGCTTGGCTGCTCCATTTCCGCTCTTAGCCAGGCTTCCGGAATTGTCTCCTGCAGTTTGTCACATTCTAGTCTCCTCGCACAAGCAGACAACTAGGAATCTGTATGCAAGCAAATGGAAGAGGTTCTCTTGTTGAGCTGACAAAAGACATATGGATCACAAAAAAAGTCCCAACACAAGGGCACAAAACAGAAAACAGTCAGATCCAATGGCAAATGACCCCTCAAACTGAAGAATCCAGTACAGCAACAGGAACAATTCAAGGCAGGACACCAAGATAATCCACCATAAAGAAATTTATTGAGAGACTTAGCGCTTTCACCATACAAGGCATCATCAGAGTCATATTGCTGTTACAAAAACCTTCTTATATACTATGAACAATCCATTGAATAATTGATTAATTGATCAATAAAACAATCAATCTAACCACTCAAAACCTTTTAAACCCATATACACTCACCCTAAAAAGCCTATACATAAAACTTACTACCTTCACTTTGAATAATACACTAAATTTAAAAACTGAATTATGTTGCTTACTTGTTAACACAATATATACTAATTAAATAATAATTAATAAATACATTTATTAAATACATATATTGTATATAATATTCCTAACAAAAGTTGTCAATTTAATGAAATTTTAAACATTTTTTGTATATGTATATTTATTTATAAAAATATATATTATTATTATAATTTTCTAATAATCATTTACAATATTCATTTTAGAATTTATAATATAACCATGTATAAAATGCCAAATCTACAGAACCTGCGATCGATATACCAAAAGAGGTTTTATAGAGATGTAATCATTAAGCCCTGGGTAGCACATAGCATTTAATCTAAATTGCCATTCCATTTCCTTTAAAGCTACCTTGTTTTTAATGTCTCCCCCACTATCCAAGGAAACCTTATCTATAACAAAAAACATGAATTTTTTGAAATTTTTGCACTCCACAGTGTGCAAATACAAGGCATTGTGGGTGTCTTTATTTTTAATAGATCTAAGATGCTCAGGAATCCTGTCCCTTAATCTGCAGGTAGTCATCCCGACGTAAATGCCTCACAGGATATACAGTTGGCCACATAAACTAAATTTTTTGTATTACAATTACAAATTCCTGGACAAGACAAAGTAAATTTATATCCAGAAATTGCCACGTAGGGACCATCTGCTATAAACCTGCAGCATCTACAGTTCCCACATTTACTCATCCTTGACCTACCATAACGTCTATTCCTTTCAAACATGTCCTTCAAATTTGGTCCCCTACTATATACTATCACAGGTTTATCCCCCACCACCTTCTTCAATTCAATATTCAAACAGTGATCCCACACATTCCTCACAACTGCACACAATTCCTTAGATTTGTCACTATACTTAATAATAAAGCATGGACCATCAGGATCTTTAATGCTGTTATCATCACTTAACAATTCCACTGAATTTTGGCTTTCCATCTCAACCACACACTCACCCTTTAAGATGGGGACATAAACACTACGTCTTTTTTTGTATATTTCTTTCTTAACTCTCCGTAATAAACTAATGGGATGGCCTCGCTCCAATAGCATTCCAATCAGTTTGTAAATTTCTAGTCTAAATACCTCATCATCACTCACTAACCTAGAAATACGTGCCATCTGTCCTTTTATTACTCCTTTCCGCTGATGGAAGGGGTGGCAACTCGAAATGTAATAACGAATTTGAGTAGTTGTCCTTCCTATAAATTGTACTTGCTATCTCATTCTCCGTTTTTGAAATATTAATGTCCAAATAATTAATACTCTCCGCATTCCATGAGAAAGTGAATTTTAAATAATCAGTGGTACCATTTAAGTATTCTACAAATTCCCTGGCAAGAGCTTCACCCCTTTCCATATGATCAAAAGATCATCCAAAAATCTGTTATACAGTATGATATTATTCATATATTCTGAAGTAAAAACAAAAGTTCTTTCCCAAGCCAGCAACACCAAATTGGCGTATACCGGGGCACACTTGGCCCCCATAGCCACACCCGAGCATTGCTTATAGATTTCTCCTTCAAACTTGATGAAATTGTTATTCAATACACATTCCATCAAGTCACAATACAAATTCACTCTAGATCTATCAATAAATCTACTAGAGTTTAAGCTAGCAGCAAACAATTCCAATCCCTCACTATGGGGAATTACCGAAAAAAGATTGACGATGTCTATCGTCAAAAAACTATAATTTTCGGTCATATTCTTTACCTCCCTTAGTCTTTCTAAACAATGCCAGGAGTCTCTTATTATATGGGGTACTTCAGTTAAAACTTTCTTAGTCCCATGGTCAATAAACGCCGCAAGGGGCTCAGTCTTTGAACCCCTTGCAGCAACAATTGGTCTGAATTGTAAATTATTAATACCCTTATGTACCTTGGGTATTCCAAATATACATGGCAAAACTGGGTTCTTAACTGTTAAATAAGACATGTGGATCCTTTTACAGCATCTATACCTGCAATTCTGGAATTTCTAACAGAAACCTTTAATCAAAGGGCAGCGGCAGCCACTATTTGAGTTCAATTAGCTGCTTTTTCTAATTATCATGTAGGAGAATCAGGATCTAGTCTAATGTCCCATAGACTATGCAAAGCCTTCCTCTAGGGTACTGTTCTGTTAAGACCTCCCTTCAGAGAACCTCATCCTCCTGGGGGCCTCAATCTAGTATTATCATCTTTGATCCTGCCCCCTTTCGAACTAGCATCATCTTGTTCATTAACATTTTTATCATGGAAAACACTCTTCCTGACATCAATTACTTCAGCCAGGAGAGTATCAGAGTTGCAAGCCTTGTCTATCCGTCCACCGTATTTGATCTTCCACAAAGATAGAGTTTCCCTCAGAACAAATCCTTCCTTCTTGCCGAAAGTTTGTTCTCAAGTGAATTTAAAACAAAATATAGAATTACCTGTGTTTTTTCCTAACTATGGCAACAAGGCAGAGTATAATTTCCACCAACTGGATGTGCATAGACAGTTGCATTTTTACTTGCATAGGACCAAAGAATTTAGAAAGTCAGACCAATTGTTTGTCTCCTATTTAGAAAATAAAAAAGGTTTGGCAATCTCAAAAGTTACCTTGTCCAAATGGCTTACTGAGTCCATCCCATATGTCTATGATTCCCACAATAAAGAACCACCAGGGAAATACAAAGGACATTCTACTAGAGCGGTATCTACCTCCATTGCCTTTCAATCCAGACTTCCATTGGATTTAATTTGTGCTGCTGCTACATGGGTTAACCTTCATACCTTTATTACTCATTACAAAGTAGATGTGGCCTCCCTGAACAGGGCATCCTTTGGTTCCATTGTCCTGAGGAGTTTATTCCCTTGAGCCACCCAAGAAAAAGGTGCTGGGGACCTTCCTGGAGGATCTAGAGGAAATTTCTCAGAAATTGGCGGATAAGGTCTGATTCCCTTCTTGCCTTTTCTTGTTAGTCTTTATGACAATATGTTTTCAGATATTACCCCTTTGAATATTGAACATATAGGAACCTTCTTCCTCAAACAAGATCTGGGAAATAGCTGCTAAGCACCATGGGATAGGACTCAGCCTCGAGCCAGTAGAAGCTCTCGAGCTTTAGTATAGGCCGAGTCAGAGCCAAGTTTTGGCTCTGAACCCAAACAGCAAGACTGAAGATGTGATACTGGACAACAAACATGACACGTTCTGGTGCGTACATAACTTCTTTTTTCTCCTTTAAGAAACCAGCTGTTTTTTTATAAATAGCAGAAATTTCCTGTCAGGGACTGCAATTTTTATTTCTTAGCTATTTAACCAATTTAGGGCTTTTTGTGTAAAAATGTACTGCTTTTGTAAATTGTATTAACTTTTGTTGAATGTTTACTGTTGGGATTTGTTTTTAACATGCTGGAGACATTATTGTATGTGTTAGAGCTTGTGTACACTTTGCTTCAACCTACCTACCATCTTATTCTCTGTCAGTGTGCTTTTAATCTTTGAAGGTTCTAACAGGATTTTAGTTAGCTGCTTGTGCATTGCTTTGAAAGGGGGATTGCATAAGGAAATGTAAGTGAGAGTGTACTGCTTGTGAAGACTTCTTGACAACTTATCACCCGATTGTTCCATGTTCCAGAGAAGCTTACCAACTTTGAGACCTCCTCCTTGGTTACAATATGAAAACTACCACTGTTTCCTCTTCAGCTTTGTCCTAGACAGTAAGAAAAACAAATTCCCAAAGATCTCATACCGATACCTTGGGCTCAGTCAACACCTCAGCTAATGCTGCAGTGGCCTTTTGTCATTTCTCACACCGCTCCCTTCCTTCTCCAGCTAGTAGTCCTTTTAGCCACCATGAGCTAGGGATCAGTCACATCCTCTTTGGCTGTTCCAGTGTCTTATCTGGGCATGAGAGAACCATCCCCTCTGGGTCAGAGAGAGTTGTTCTGTGAGATTCTTCTTGGAGTAGCCAGGGATGGTGAGCTTTTGGCAGGACAGAAGTGTGTTCTCTGAGTTTGTCTTCAACCAAATGTTTAACTGTAAAGACAAATCGCAAGGTAAAACATTATTCATCTGAAGACATGGTATCTGTTAGATAAGGTGATTTTTTTAACTTAGCCAGGCAATTATTTCAGGCTGTTAATCCTGGTGCTCAGAAATCCTTACCTGAGGGCAATGTCAGTGAAGACATTTCTGAGGAAAAATTTGTCATAGGATTCTGATGTAAACAGAGACGTGGCATCTTCTCCTGTAGTTACACTGCTCAGTATTCTGATTTTGAGGAAACTTGGTCCTTACTACCTTCTTTGGAGGAATTTTCTTTTTCTCAGACAATAGCCAGGATAAATTGTGTTTTTATGGAAACAAGTGGACATTCCTCCTGTGCTGAGTCAATATTATGATATGCTATAGGTGGGTATACCTCATTCCACTCCTACTGTGCCATTTTTGAAAGATGAGTTTAATCCTGCCTGTAATAATCCTGAGTTTCAGCCTTCCATTCCCAAAAACATAGACTTTTTCATTCTAATAAGTATTTGCTCTCTTATCTTAGGTTAGATCCAGCTGTGATTTCTACATCTTTGCCAGCTGGGAATAAACTAGTACTTTCTTCCAGTCCTTACTCTGTGGATAAAAAAGGCAAGATGTTGGACAGATTTGGTAAGAGAATATTTTTTCTTCTACTTTGGCATACATAATTCTTAATTATCAAGCACTTATGGAAGTTTTTTCTGTTGTGTGCTGACATTTTGAGAGATTTATCTAATGTACTTCATCCAGCAGGTAGTTCCTAATCTTTCTGAAGTATTTAAATATGTGTTAAGCACTGTATGATTGTGCAGATACTGTGTTTATGGCCATTGCTACTGCTACAGTGCTGGGTCATATGCCTTGGTATGTAACAAAATGTTTGCTGATGGGATAAAGTCTGAAAATTTTAAATTCAACTTTAGATAAGGATGTTTTCTTTGGACCATCTGGTCCTCAAACAATTTGATGAAAGAAAGAAATTAACCCATGGAGTCTCAAAGGTTTTTCATTCCCCCCTTTATGAATTTCTCAAATCCTCTTTTCCTTTTAAAAAGCAAAGCAAGCAATATCTGCTTTCTCAGGCAAAACAGGGAACAAAAAGAGGTGACAGGAAGGAAATAAAAAGAAACAAAGACCTTTTCTAAAAAAGGTGCAGTGTAATACTGCAGAATGACTATGCTAGCATTTCATCCCCTTCCTCTCCTCCCCATCTTTGAAAATCTGTCCCAGAGACTGTCTGTTTACATTCTCCTTTGAAAGCAGATTGTGATGGACTCTTGGGCATTAAAAGTGGTGCAGGAGGGTTACAGTTAACACTGGTTAATAAATACTCCTTTCAAGGGGATTCCACCCTACCCCCAAACCAAAAATAATTTTTCTTTAGGTTCTTCAACACCCTTCCACTCTAGGAGTCATAGAACCAGTGCCTTTAGCTGAGAGGCAAAGGCTGCTATTCCACAAAGTTTCTGGTACCAAATAAAAAGCTTTTATTGAGGCTAGTTCTAGATCTGTCCTTTCTCAATCTGTTTGTGAAAGTACCAAAATTAAAAATGGTCACCCTTCAGAGTCTGTTACCTCTTATTCCTTCAGAGAGTTTCATGGTAACATTTGATCTAAAACATGGTTATCATCACATTCCAATAGCCACAGGCTTCAGGAAATGTCTCAGATTCTCTGTGTCTGGATCACTTTATCAATTCTGTGGATTACACTTTGGATTATCCACAGCTCCCTGGGTGTTTGCTAAGTGCCTAGTTCCATTGATAGCTCATTGCAGACCACATGGCACCGTATTTAGACAAGTTGCTTATCTTTGCAGAGTCTTTTCCCAGATGTCAAGAGTCGTTAGCATGGGTTTCATCTCTTCTGACCAATCGGATTCCAGATAAATATTCAGAAATTCTCCTTTACTCCATCAAACAGGATTGTGTTTCCAAGGTACCTTGTATACATCTCTCAGCAGTAAGTTTTTTTGATGCAGGTGACATTGGATTTTATCTGGAAAATCTCCAGAGCTTCTCTAATTAGTCACAGACTTCTTCAAGAGAATATCTTAGGATCCAAGGGTTCATGGCTTCCATGATTCTAATGATTCCTCTTGCAAGCTTATTTATGAGAAAAATTCAGTGGTTTCTAAAAAAATACATGGACTCAGTATTTGCATCAACTGGAATTTCAATTTCTAATCTTGGACTTAGTCAAAAAGGAACACCGGTGGAGACACCGGTTACAAACAAATCCAGGTCTCCCCTTTTCTCCTAATGTTCCATGGCAATCTGTAACCACAAATGTCACAGAATTTTCTTGGGGCGATTTCTATGGGGATAAAGACAGAAGGTCTGTGGAATTCTATAAAAGACTAAGGCACATAAATGTCAAGGAGATGCTAGCTGTGATCTGTGCCTTGAAGTCTCTTCATCATCTGTGGTCCCTGTGACCTCTACAGATAATTACAGATAGTAATTACAGATAGTACCACCGTTATGTGGTAGATAAGCAAGCAGGGGGGCATCAGCTGTTATTATCTGTGCAAGCCGTCTATGGTGTTGAGAAGTTAGTTATGCAGCTTTCCTTAACTCCAACATCCACCATTTATTATTCAATGTAGTGATAGACAAGCAGAAGAGACACAGAGACAGACCCTCACAAATGGAAATTGAATGAGGGTTGAATGAGGGGAACTGATCTAGCTGAGTAACCGAAATAATAGATCTTTGCTTTTTTTTCCTTTTTAAATTATACACAGAACAACACTGCAAGCAGGACTGGCTGTAGACCTGGAAAACAGACATATTTTTATTCCTGTGATCAGATATATTGCATTATCACTTTCCACTGATATCCAGGGACCCTGATCTTATTCAAGATTCAAAGAGAGATAAGGGTTTGGCCCAATTTGGCCCTTTTGGCCAAGGCAACTTTGGTTGTCCTTGTTTGCCTCAATTGGTGCAACAAGGAATTGCACAAGGGACTTTCACAGACTTTTGGACATCGCTAACAGAGGGAGGGTGAGATTGATAACTGCCTGGATGATTCATTTGTGATACCTTTTAGGCACCTCTTTCATGGGAATGTGTCGGAGTTACTAAAGGAGGCAAGAAAACCTGAATACTAAAAAAAATTCTAATCTTCTAAAAAATTCTAATCAGTTTTTGATTATAATAACCAGATACCAAATATTTATACCAATTACTATACCGAATATTTGTGTGAGTTAGTTACTATACGACTCTCTTTGATTTCCCTCTGAAGTTGTCATCTTTTCTTCTTTCTATCATGACTTTAGATGGCTCCTTTATGATCCTCTCTGTTTTTAGTGAAACAGTTTATGATGGGAGTTGTACACCTGATACCTTCTTGTAAACAATTAATTATATCTACATTTCTTTGCTCTGATTTAAGATTTAAAGAGGTTAAATTAAATGGAAAATACTAAACTTTCTATCTCTTTTTATCTTTTTTTTTGTTTGAGCATTTTGCAGGTGGGTGATGTAGAACCGTCCCTTTTTCATTTTTGTTTTTTTTGGTTTTTCTTTTGAATCAAACAATCCCTCATTCCTTCACAAAAGTTTGTACAGGTTGAAGACTTAAAAGTCATCTCTCCCATCACTTTGGCTCAAGAGGTCCTATCTATGAAACTAGGAGTCTACATAATCTGATAATCAAAGAATAATTTATTACTATCCTAAAAAAGGCAAAGAATCCTAAAAGAGAGAAGTATTTATTTCTAGATGGTTGTCCTCTGTTATTGCCTTTTGTTATACTGACATTGATAAATCTAGTCCGGGCTTTATCAGGGCACATTCTAATAGAGCTTTGTCTTCTTTAATGCTTATTGATAATGGGTGGAGTCTGTAATTATTCTCGCAACAGCTAGTTGGTCATCTCTACATAGTTTTACAAACCATTACAGACTGGATTTCTTTTCCAGATCCAGAAGAGGCTTTGCTAGGACAACACTCCAGGTGCTTCTGGATCCGTATCCTTCCTCCTTTCGGGATGGATAGGCTTTGGTAATCAACCCATAAAGCCTAAGTCCTACTGGAGTAGTGCAAACGTTGAAAACAGCACAGTTGTACAAGTTGTGCTTACCCATAACAATACACATTCAAAATTCTCACTGCTGTAGTAGCCAGACTTGTATGCTCTATGTCCTTTCTTATGTACATAGTTACTGACTGGAATATAATTTTTTTTTTTTTTTGGATTTTCAGGTTGAGTATACTCCTTCTGTCTTTATGGGCAAGAAAATCCAGATGAAAGCTTCACTCTGACTACTGGTTTCCATCAAGAGGGCTGTCTAATCAGTAGACAGAGTGAAGTCATTAGAGGGAGCTAGAGCTTTCTGAAGCTGGCCAATTGTACGACCCATATAGCCTAAAGGCTACTGCAGCAGTGAAGAATTCTAACATTTACTGTTGTGGGTAAGTGTAATTCTTTCAGTCTTACCCTTTGGACTGTCAACTGCTCCAAGAATATTTGCAAAGTGTATGGCTCCAGTATTTGCTTATTGCATACTTCAAGGTATTCACATTTTTCCATATTTGGATGATTGCCTTATATTTGTAAACTCTTTTTTAAGTTGTCAAGTATCCATGGGAAATGTTCCAAATCTCTAACTCAGCCTGGGATTTTATGTGAACTCACACAAATCTTCTTGTATCCCTTCTCAGTGAACAGTTTTCTTGGGATATCTACTAAATTCTGCCATTGGCAAGAGCTTTTCTTCCTACAGACAAAGCAAAATGAATTCAAAAGATCTTCCTTAATTTTTCCAGTCAAAATCTGGTATCGTCCAGATTTCTCAGATTTTGGAAACACTGCTCCTAAGATTCTAATGATTCCCTTGGAAAGACTTCACTTGAGAAAAAAATTTAGTGGTACCTCAAGTCTGTCTGAACTCAGTATCTACATCCTTTATCTTTTCAGATCCATTTTCTGGGGTTTGTAAGGAGAGAGGTTCTATGGCGGGTAGATCAGCTGTGTCAGAATCCAGGACTCCCATTTACCCTTTGCCTCCTCTTGCATCAAACCTTGCATGGGGAGCAGTTTCAAAAGGTGTAAAAGTGCAAGGTGTGTGGATCAAACAGAACAGAGAAAAACACATAAATATCAGCTAGATGATGGCAGTAATAAGTGCTTTGAAAGTGCTAAATCATCTGTGGTTTCCAGGAGCTCTGTAAGTTTTTACAGACAAC